>NC_041393.1:657366940-657403381 GCF_002162155.2 Triticum dicoccoides
CACCACCCGATCGCCGCCCCGCCGCCGGAGCACCCCGCCGCCGCCGCCGCCGGAACCCCGTCGGAGTCACCGCCGCCCGTCCCGAGGTAGCCGCCGTCGCCGCGGTTTTCGTTAGAAAATCGTCGGATTTTTTTAGAAACCGCGGTTTTTTTATTTAGATTGGTTTTATTTATTTTTCGGTTTAGTTATTTAGCAAACGCCCGTTCGTTCATTCATTTTAACGAATGGTTTTCACCGTTTAGCCGCAGACAGCGAACGTTCATTCGTTAGCCTGTTCGTCAGTTTTTCTTTTTCCAGGGTTTTTTCGCGATTATTTTTTATCGTGATTTCAGGCCATATCTTAGTTTTGGTTTATCTTTTCGCTCGTTTATCGGAATCAGGCGATTCAAGCACCTAGAGTTTCGTATCGAAGCCCTCTTTCTGTTTAACCAACTTAAACAAGATTTTGCTACTATAAAATTCGACTTGAGTCTAGATTAGTAAACAGAGCTTGTTTCTTTCGTAGTTTGAGTTTCGTTGCTTCATTTGATTTGATTCTTTTTGCAAACTGGAGTTCTTAAGTTCAAGTTTCTGGTTAGATCTCTTATTTCAGTTTTACCCGTGCTTCTAGGTAAGTGCTTATTGTATGCTTGTTTGATTGTGATAGAGTACCCGGAGTGCAAAGCGTGCTACTACGAGTCTCTAGGTTTCACGGGTCATTAGCAAGGCATGTAACACTTTGATCATACCTCTTTACTACCCAGTTTTATTGCATTAGATCAATCCTCAAACGATTGCATGGTTAGGATCTGTTTAACTTGTGGGTTTTGGGAAGTAGATGAGGTAGTACCTATTTACTTGTTTATTATCAAACCTTTGGGAGTTACTTCTATGTTGCTTATATTGCTATGCTATGCTTGTAGACGTGGATTGGGTGAGTGTATCCATGACATATGTGAGTATTGTTAATTAATGGTTAACTTAAGGTGGCAACTTAAATACACATGTGGGTGGACTGAGGCACCTGGGGAACCCAATGTTGCCTGTTTTTTTGGAAATCCCGGGGTTATCGTGTGATTATCCTATGGACTTCCACCCGGGCTCAAAGGGATCATAAGATTATTCATGCTAGAAACTTCCATGTGCATCCACAAGCTATTATGGGCTCTAGCATAGTTGAGTAAGTTGCAAGACCTCTTTCAGTGGTGGGCTAGCAGATGTAGGGGAAAGTAGGTTTAACTGTCCACCCAGAGTAAAGAGTTATTGTTTCAGAAAGACTGTGCCTCGATTCTTCGACCATGGATGTATTCAAGTCTTGTGGGGAAAAGTGTGCAAACCTCTGCAGAGTGTACAAACTAATCATGGTTAGCCGTGTCCCCGGTTATGGACATCTTGAGTAACTGGTTCTTGGATTATCATGTTGATCTCATCACTCTAAATATAATTTGATTGGGTTTTATGATGATGCTTAATTGGGATTGAGTTGGGAGAACCTTCTCAATGTTTAACAACCACCATACACTACAAAAAAAACTCACTTCCGTGATGATACGTGTTTGTCACAGTAGGTCGCATTTTCTGTCATGCATGTACATCCATGACAAATTTATGACAGAATCAAGATAGTCATACGTGTGCTGTCGTAGAAGTGTTCCATGACATTACCAACATTATCATCACGGAAGTGTCCACTTCCATGACGATAAATCGCACGTCACAGAAGTGCTTTCGTTAAGGGTGACCGACACGTGGCATCCACCATAACGGAATGCCGTTAAGCTATCGGGTCGGATTTTGGATCCGATAACCCGTTAACAGCCATGACCAATGCCGATTTTCCATGTGTAAAATTCTCGTTGGCTGACGGATCCACGCGTCAGCTCCGCGTTGGCACAGGTGTCACTCATCCAACAGTCGAGATGACCTATGATATGTTGACACATGGACCGGCCCAAAAGTGGCCCACAAAGTTTAAATGGGCCGGCCCAGCTAAAGACCCACAAAATTTAGCGGACCATAATGGGCCGGCCCAGCTAAAGGCCCACATGAATTTGCAGACCATAATGGGCCGGCCCAGCTAAAGGCCCATAAGATTTTGTGGACGCAATGGGCCGGCCTAGCTAAAGGCCCACAAGATTCTGCAGACCATAATGGGCCGGCCCAGCTAAGGCCCAACATTCTGTGTCAAATCGGCCCATCAACGGTCTTCCAAAACTTGTCATCAATGCGGCCCATGTTCACTTCTGGCCCGTTAACTGTCCGGCAAGTAATTGGGTCGAATTACGGCCCGGTGTATTTCCGGCCTGTTAAAGGCCCGACTTCATTTGGGCCCATTTACAGGCCATCAAAACTTTTGGCCCATAAATGTAACACCCCAAAAATTTAACCAAGTTTTTGATAATAAAATTTTGCCAAGAGTTTAAATTTTTTGCA
Source organism: Triticum dicoccoides (assembly GCF_002162155.2). Lineage (NCBI taxonomy): Eukaryota > Viridiplantae > Streptophyta > Magnoliopsida > Poales > Poaceae > Triticum > Triticum dicoccoides. Next base: position 657,369,353 of record NC_041393.1, read on the forward strand.
TTCTGGATTCTTCTGTTGATTTTAGAACCTTTCTTTTAGTTTTAGGAGTTTTATTTTTCCCAAGTGGACCTTTCCAAAATATATTGGACTTCTATGCTCTCTGTATAACATTTTCTTAATCAGTAGATTTATTTAAATTATTTCACCCTGAGCTTTATTCATTAAAATGACTTTCTTTAAGTTTTGGAGCTCTTTTTGTACTACAACCAGTTGATAAATTTATCTAAAAATCCAACCAAATTTTTGAGATGTCATGTGATGTCTCTAAATCACTTTGGTGCAATCATATATTTATTTCATTGCATATTTTGAGTTTTACACATGTTTTTCAAATCTGGCCCAGTGGACACTTTTGCACTATAGCCTAATTAAATATTTCCCTAGAGCCTCCACCAAAATTATGGGATGTCAGTGGTAGCATGCCATCCAACTTTATGCAAAAGCATAGTGTTGTTCTTTGAAAAAATTAAGTGCATCAACCTCTCTTTTATTCTGGACCAGGCTTGTGTTTTCTACTGCAACCCCATCCATTCTTGCTCAGGTGACCTTGTGCTTTCTCATGCTTGTAGTCAACCCTGCAAAACCCCTAAGTCCAAGAGCATGCACTCTTTGGATCATTTTTGGTCCATGCAATGATGCCATTTACTCCCTGTCCAGAATTGTAGTTTTGCAAAACTTGCACTAGCAAGTTTCTCCTTTTGGCAAACTAACCTCACCACCCCTTCTTTCTTCTAAAGAGACCCCACTCTGGGAGATTTGGCCACCCCAAGAACTGCCTAGGTGCCTTTGGCATTTTGTCAAACACCCTAAGTGCATAGCCAGATTTGGCATGATTTCAAGTTTACATTGTGAACTTGAGCCACTGACCTATCCAGCATGTCCCATGGATTTTCCCTAGCCTATAACCCCACTCTGCTAACCCTCTTGTGGTTTGGAACCCCCTGGCATGCCATAGCATTTCGTCGAGCACGTCCTGTGCGTACTCTGGGCACGCCCAGAGTGTGCGTTTGGCATGCACGTGCGCCCGAGCTGCCGCGTCACGCCCCGCACTCACTCCAGTCCATGACCGACCGCAGCCAGCACGCAGTGTCCCCTTCTGCACCCCACGAGCCCCGCAGCTCTTGCCACGTCTCCGGCAGGCCAGCAGCTAGCCACCACTGCCACCTGACAGCTCCTGCGCTAGCCAGCGCCGCCCAAGCCATCTCCGCTCGCCAGCTCGCCCTTGGAGCAGTAGCCGCTCGTCCGGTAGCTTCTGCTGCCATCCCCAGCCTCGCCACGATGCCCTGCAGCTACAGAAGACGGTCGCCGGCGCCCTTATCCGCGTCCGCCGCTGAACCGCCTCGACTCGCCTATTTAAGGAAGCCCCGAGCCCGTTCTCGCACACAGGCAACCTCAGGCCACCTCCATGGCGCTTCCCTAGCTCGCAATCGACCCGGGAAGGTTCTCTTCCCCGTCTCCGGCAACTCCTGCCGCCGCCACTGCCCCAGCCACTCCGGCATCACCAGGGCCTCCCCCTCTCCACTCTCTCCACCATGAACCTTCTCTTCCTCCTGTGGACCCTTTCCCCTACTCGATTTGGATCGGGAACCACCACAGCCACAAAAGCACTTTGCTCCCGAGGCCTCCTCCGCCGCGAAGCTCACCGTCGATGACTCCCTCCACCCCCGCCGACCCAACGACCACCATGAGGACCGCCCCGGTCTTGCGGATCCATCCCGACTCTCTGGAGCCCGCGGGGAGCAGCCTTTCGCCGGCGTTGATCGCCGTCGCCTCGCCTCCGTTCGGGCGAAGGAAGAAGAAGGAGGGATGAACTGGTCAAACCTGACCAGCGGGCCCCCTGGACCCACTGTTAGTGACCCCGCCCCAGTCCAGGTGGGTTAAGTGGAAGCGTATTTCCAGAGTACGCCTTCGACGTGTACGTGATATTTCGAAACGTTTTCTTTTTTCTGTTTTATTTTTAAATAGCAGATTTTGACCAAAATTTGACCGGCTATATATTTTTAAATACAGCTCCAAATAAATTAATTCTTTTTCCTACCTCTCTCAAATATTGTCTAGTTTATTTTAAAATTTATTTGAAAATTTTTCAAAATAACTTTTTGTGCTGTTTTGATTTTGTGTGTTAATTCATATATATTCTTTTAAATAGGATTTTTGAAGAATTCAAGATGTTTTGGAATGCACCCTGCTTTCCCATGACCTGAAGGCAAGCATTCTGAACCCTGGTGTAATTTTTGTGTGTGTTGTTTGACTCGGTGACAACACCACCCCGACACGTGCATGCGTCATTTTATGTGAGGATGTGATCCTATTCATGAGTGCATATTAATGATTTTTATGCTGATGGAGTTGACATGATTTGTGATGGAAATCACCATCATACGCCTTTCATGCATACCGGAAGGAAATCCGGGAAGGCCTCTGTCTTGGGTAGACGCGGTCTTGTCCCTAGTCCTCCATCAAGACGGTCGTGTCCGGTATGGCATGAGGGGGTATGTCGCGTGGTGCTTCTATCTGTTGGTTGAAGTATATGTATTGTTATGCTAATTTTGCAGAGAATGTTACAACCTCCTGGGTCGACCGTAGATCGAGTCTTGTGCCAGTAACCCCCATACTTGCTTCGTACTACCACTCGTCTCTACAACAAGTAGGGTACGGTTCAGTAGGTTGTCAACCCCTTTCCTAGCACACACCGTAAAGAGAGGCCATGGTGGAAGATACTGGAGGCATCCGGTAGTCATGCCACCGGGTCCGGGAGCATGGGTGTTTCGGTTGTAGCCGAAGGGGGTAGCTCCCCAGTTTGCGCGCGGTATAAATTTTGTGATCCCATGTTAGGTCGAGGTTGTATCCTCCCCACTTAGAGTTTTGCTTGACAGGTGTCGTGGGTGATTCCAGACACATGTGAGTTAAGCTGGTGTGTGCAAGTTAGGTGTGTTTTCAACTAAAAGACCGTAGACGGAATTAGTCCAGATGGACTAAAGGAATCCGTTACTCGTGGGTAAAGAGTACACCCTCTGCAGAGATTAAACCTATTCGAATAGCCGTGTCCATGGTTAAGGACTACAGTCTGGGATGGGCCAAGTGTCGGTCTTAGTGTTGGTCTTCGGAGGTGAAACTGTTAAACCAGGACTGGAGTCACGACATGTGACTTGTGATAATTGTGATTATAAATTTTTGTTGTGAACTAAGCCATGATATTATTGGTATTATCGAATATCCCTGGGATGGTTCTACCTCCTGGATATTCACTATGTTTTCTTTTAAAGCCCTTTATGTGGTGTCGCTAAGACGCCCGACTGCGGCATTTCTTTTAAAGCCCTTTATGTGGTGTCGCTAAGACGCCCGACTGTGGCATTTCTTTTAAAGCCCTTTATGTGGTGTCGCTAAGACGCCCGACTGTGGCATTTCTTTTAAAGCCCTTTATGTGGTGTCGCTAAGACGCTCGACTGCGGCATTTCTTTTAAAGCCCTTTATGTGGTGTCGCTAAGACACCCGACTGCGGCATTTCTTTTAAAGCCCTTTATGTGGTGTCGCTAAGACACCCGACCGTGACACTTCTTTTAAAGCCCTTTATGTGGTCTCGCTAAGACGCCCGACTGCGGCATTTCTTTTAAAGCCCTTTATGTGGTGTCGCTAAGACGTCCGACTGCGGCATTTCTTTTAAAGCCCTTTATGTGGTGTCGCTAAGACGCCCGACTGTGGCATTTCTTTTAAAGCCCTTTATGTGGTGTCGCCAAGACGCCCGACTGTGGCATTTCTTTTAAAGCCCCTTTATGTTATTTATTTCATAATTTTAATACTACTATGTTATTGCATATTCATAAATAACAGGCTTGCACGCATCAGAGTTTTATTTATCTTTTGTGACTGACGTCATGAGCATAAAATATTTTCAGCACATCATTGTTATATTATAACTGTGTTCATAATGTTTGCGAGTACATTCAAAGTACTCACTGGCTTGTCCCTGGCTATTGTCTTGGCCAATTTTTCTTGCGCGGAGAGGAGCGACCATGCCAACAGCCCCGGAACCTAAGCAACGGTGATAGCAGCCTCGCGAAGATAGGAGTTAACCTGGTCAGCTGTTCCTGTGGGAATTGGAGTCCCATAGACACTGATGATCCACAAACCGCTTCCGCCATCAACCATTAGAAACCATTTGTTGTACTCATAGGCCAGAATGGTCTTGTACTACATATTTTGTATTTTTCTTGGAATTTCTGTATCAAGTTGGTGCCTCATAAGCTAACAGTTATCCTGGGGCTGGTGAGCACAAGGGCCATTTTCTGGAAATTAATACCCGGAGAATCGGTCCCCCCAAACTTGGTACCAGAGCCAGGCTGACCATTGGCTAATCCTATCTTAGCCAGGTCGATAAACTTAGGCAAACCAACCTACCAGACCCTAACCAAAACCCCAGCCAAGCTTCCCATGCAAGATAGCCACACTATGATCCCGACACTTTTGGCAGTCGGTGCCCAACCTATCAGCCTAGCCTGTCGACCACACACCAGTGACCGATGGAAAAAATGTCTCATTCGCAAGCGTGCGAAGGAAGACTCCGTCCCCTTTTTTCTATAAAAAGGGCACGCTAGCCTCAACCCAGCATAGCACAGCCTCTTCCCCAACCTAGCCACAATGCCTGGTCCCATAGTGCACAATGAGACCACAGCAACCAACCTTGGAGGTTTCGTGACCATACTCGCAAACCTGACCTGTCGTGCTTATGCGTTAGAAGAGCCCCCAGAATATGTTGTGTACCAAGGACCCATGAGCGGTGAGGACCGCCAATTCTGGGCCACTGTACACATCTACGGTAGGGGTCTGTCGCCAGAACGCCCCTACAGGTTCACCGGAAGAACAACTTCCTTCGAGCCACAAGCCATCCAGCTAGCCGCTCGAGAGGCTATAGTTCAACTCTGGCAGTTGTCGCCCAGAGTTAACTGTCGCTCGTTCTACTACTACCCCAGGCATGAAGGGTATGGTAGACCACCCCAAGTTGCCAACGGAGATCACGAGATGGATCCCGCATTGTTGCACCTAGTGTTCTATGTAAGTGCACTAGAGGCACTGTTCGACCAGATCACCATTGATCTGATCGCAGCTCGAGGAGAGCTGGTTCGCAGAGCCCCGGCGAGCAGGGAAACCGAGCCCGACGCCGACAACCCAGTCGTGCTGTTCGGACACCCGATCGAGACCCTGAGGTCAGCTCCAGCTAGCGGCCAAGGTGTCTTGATGACCCGAGAAGTGCTTCGTCACCTTTTGGGAGCACACTCCAGCGGAATTGTGGCCAACAATCCCCGCGATGGTCATCATCGCTACCCCGACCCTGCAGTTCCTCCACCATCTCCGACTAATCCCGGCATCGAGACATGTGGAGAAGCCTCGACATCCACCAGGCACGCCCGTTTAGACATAAACGAGGTAGACTAAGCCATATGAGTAGTACCGAGTCTTAGTGTATCCTCGCTTGTAATCGTGCGACCTTGTATATAAACGTAGCCTGTCGTTGTGCCTCTGTTTTAATAGTAGCATTGCGTATTTTTTGTCAGCGCATAATTGCACATTTTCCGGGCACAGCTACCAAAACCAACCCCGACGACACCCACAGTAACACGTCTCTTTATGAGATATGTGTATCTCTGACACTGACCCCGACCTTTGGAGGGATCTGGCAGATTTATTACCTTTCACCACGGTAAATAAACCAACCCAGATGCTATATAAGGAGGCCACCTTGTGACCTTACCCAACAATCCTCACCTCGTGCACCACTCTCACAGCCATTTCTTGCCATGCCGAGCCCTAGTATTTATTGGAGAACCCCAGATGCAACCCCAGGTAGCTTTGTCAAAATATTGTGGGACTTTACCTGCAGTACCATGGGTTCTACCCAGCCATCCTAGTACGAGCTGTTCAAATCGAGAATCACCCCTTCCACCTCGGAATATTGGGAAGCAGTACACATTCCTCCCATAGACCCCAACCAAGATCCAACGGAGGTTTCCTTCGTGGGAAATCTATGCCGACCCCACGCTTGGCCATAGAAGCTGCTGCGAACGAAGCGATTGCTCGTCTTCGATTCACGGTACCCTATGCTCACGAACGAGGATACTATTACTTTCCAAGCCGTGCAACGCCCGGAGGAGTAACATCTTTTCCCGGTGGACGGATAGAGAGAGACCCAGTGCTAGCCAACCTTATCCAGTACATCATCGCTCAAGAGCATTTGAACCAGCGAGTGATTGATTATCTCCAGAGTCTCGCTGATTTAAATCCTCAGATTGCAATCGGCAGACCACTAAGGCCCGACCCGGAGAGACACATACATTGACTGGTCAATCCACTTGCTCCGATAGAAGAGGAGTGTATTCCATTGCCAGAGACTTTTTCTCGAGACCCGGTCTAGTTACCATTCTCATTTTAGATGTCACTGCTGTGTTTGTTATTTCAGCATTTATTATTACGTTGTAACTTATGCATGGTACCTCGAATTTGTGTGATGAGTCGAATATTTAGTTTCTGCTTATATGAATGGTTTTCTTCGTGAGTAACCTGTGTAACCGTGAAAATCCTGGAATGAGATTTCTTTTCCCTGAGTTGTTGCATCATTTATCCTATCACTGCATGGATTATTTTTATTCACGCAGCACCACAGCAACGGACCCACAACCACTCGGACTCCTACACTGCTTGCAAATACACGCAACCATGTTGCATCGCACCAACCACCCCTCTGAGTACTCCACATGCCTCCAAGGGAGAGATTAGCGGATAATCATCCGGATACTAATCACCTCCGGCACACCGATAATGGTGAACAACCGGAATTACGCCTAATCCTCGTGATCACCGCCACCGCGTAGAGCCAGCACCCGAGCGGCAGCATCACGGCGATCATCAAAGATCATCGCGCACAGGAGCACAGAGAGCCCCAACACCGCCGCCAGCCCTCCACACACCTAGATCACGTACCCTTCCGGCACCGTCTCCGCCATTGGAGCCTCGTCTCGAGCTCCGGTGAGCAGTAATGGAGGAGAAGGAGGAGGAGAAACGAGGCCAAGTGTGAAGATGAAGAAGGAGCACCGCGGTCGTTTTATAGCTCGAGATCGGTGTACAGTGGGTGAAGTCCACCAGCGCCGCTCGTCGCCCGATCGCCGGTGTTCGGAGGCGAATCCGCGAGCAGTGCCGACAGCGCACTAGCCCGCAAGGTGAGTGCACACTACACCGGCAGCAAGCACGCCGCGCACTACCGCAGTACGGCCTAGATGCCCTACGCGATAGACGTCGCCGGTGGAGAAAGCCGGGAAAGTGCGCGGGAGAGAGGAAGAAGAGAGAGCCAGAGGAAGAAGGAGAGACTGACAGTGGGCCCCAGTCCCACCTGTCAGCCAGAGGGAGCACTGTGCTCTCGGGTACGACCAGCGTATTGTAGAATTTAGAATTTATTCTAAATTCACGGCGTCCAGTGTAGAAATTGCTCGTTTTTCTAAACATGGATTTCTCCACGCAACGCCAGTATCCCACACTGTAGTTACTCACCACTTATTGCCCTCTCACTGCAGCCACTTTTTACCGCTTGAGTAAAATGATCTTTTGACCAAGTAAAGTATTTTTGTTTTACAACCCTTAGCAAATCTCGAGGACGAGATTTTTCTTAAGGGGGTAGTAATTGTAACACCCCAAAAATTTAACCAAGTTTTTGATAATAAAATTTTGCCAAGAGTTTAAAATTTTTGCATTCTGGATTCTTCTGTTGATTTCAGAACCTTTCTTTTAGTTTTAGGAGTTTTATTTTTCCCAAGTGGAGCTTTCCAAAATATATTGGACTTCTATGCTCTCTATATAACATTTTGTTAATCAGTAGATTTATTTAAATTATTTCACCCTGAGCTTTATTCATTAAAATGACTTTCTTTATGTTTTGGAGCTCTTTTTGTACTACAACCAGTTGATAAATTTATCTAAAAATCCAACCAAATTTTTGAGATGTCATCTGATGTCTCTAAATCACTTTGGTGCAATCATATATTTATTTCATTGCATATTTTGAGTTTTACACCTGTTTTTCAAATCTGGCCCAGTGGACACTTTTGCACTATAGCCTAATTAAATATTTCCCTAGAGCCTCCACCAAAATTATGGGATGTCAGTGGTAGCATGCCATCCAACTTTATGCAAAAACATAGTGTTGTTCTTTGAAAAAATTAAGTGCATCAACCTCTTTTTTATTCTGGACCAGACTTGTGTTTTCTACTGCAACCCCATCCATTCTTGCTCAGGTGACCTTGTGCTTTCTCATGCTTGTAGTCAACCCTGCAAAACCCCTAAGTCCAAGAGCATGCACTCTTTGGATCATTTTTGGTCCATGCAATGATGCCATTTACTCCCTGTCCAGAATTGTAGTTTTGCAAAACTTGCACTAGCAAGTTTCTCCTTTTGGCAAACTAACCTCACCAACCCTTCTTTCTTCTAAAGAGACCCCACTCTGGGAGATTTGGCCACCCCAAGAACTGCCTAGGTGCCTTTGGCATTTTGTCAAACACCCTAAGTTCATAGCCAGATTTGGCATGATTTCAAGTTTACATTGTGAACTTGAGCCACTGACCTATCCAGCATGTCCCATGGATTTGCCCTAGCCTATAACCCCACTCTGCTAACCCTCTTGTGGTTTGGAACCCCCTGGCATGCCATAGCATTTCGTCGAGCACATCCCGTGCGTGCTCTGGGCGCGCCCAGAGCGTGCGTTTGGCACGCACGTGCGCCCGAGCCGCCGCGTCACATCCCGCACTCACTCCAGTCCTGACCGACCGCAGCCAGCATGCAGTGTCCCCTTCTGCACCCCACGAGGCCCGCAGCTCTCGCCACGTCTCCGGCAGGCCAGCAGCTAGCCGCCACTGCCGCCCGACAGCTCCTGCGCTAGCCAGCGCCGCCCAAGCCATCTCCGCTCGCCAGCTCACCCTTGGAGCAGTAGCCGCTCGTCCGGTAGCTTCTGCTGCCATCCCCAGCCTCGCCACGATGCCCTGCAGCTACAGAAGACGGTCGCCGGCGCCCTTATCCGCGGCCGCCGCTGAGCCGCCTCGACTCGCCTATTTAAGGAAGCCCCGAGCCCGTTCCCGCACACAAGCAACCTCAGGCCACCTCCATGGCGCTTCCCTAGCTCGCAATCGACCCGGGAAGGTTCTCTTCCCCGTCTCCGGCAACTCCTGCCGCCGCCACTGCCCTAGCCACTCCGGCACCACCAAGGCCTCCCCCTCTCCACTCTCTCCACCAGGAACCTTCTCTTCCTCCCGTGGACCCTTTCCCCTACTCGATTTGGATCGGGAACCACCACAACCACGAAAGCACTTTGCTCCCGAGGCCTCCTCCGCCGCGAAGCTCACCGTCGACGACTCCCTCCACCCCCGCCGACCCAACGACCACCGTGAGGACCGCCCCGGTCTTGTGGATCCATCCCGACTCTCTGGAGCCCGCGGGGAGCAGCCTTTCGCCAGCGTTGATCGCCGTCGCCTTGCCTCCGTTCGGGCGAAGGAAGAAGAAGGAGGGATGGATTGGTCAAACCTGACCAGCGGGCCCCCTGGACCCACTGTTAGTGACCCCGCCCCAGTCCACGTGGGTTAAGTGGAAGCGTATTTCCAGAATACACCTTCGACGTGTACGTGATATTTCGAAACGTTTTCTTTTTTCTGCTTTATTTTTAAATAGCAGATTTTGACCAAAATTTGACCGGCTATATCTTTTTAAATACAACTCCAAATAAATTAATTCTTTTTCCTACCTCTCTCAAGTATTGTCTAGTTTATTTTAAAATTTATTTGAAAAATTTTCAAAATAACTTTTTGTGCTGTTTTGATTTTGTGTGTTAATTCATATATATATTCTTTTAAATAGGATTTTTGAAGAATTCAAGATGTTTTGGAATGCACCCTACTTTCCCATGACCTGAAGGCAAGCATTCTGAACCCTGGTGTAATTTTTGTATGTGTTGTTTGACTCGGTGACAACACCACCCCGACACGTGCATGCGTCATTTTATGTGACGATGTGATCCTATTCATGAGTGCATATTAATGATTTTTATGCTGATGGAGTTGACATGATTTGTGATGGAAATCACCATCATACGCCTTTCATGCATACCGGAAGGAAAGCCGGGAAGGCCTCTGTCTTGGGTAGACGCGGTCTTGTCCCTAGTCCTCCGTCAAGACGGTCGTGTCTAGTATGGCATGAGGGGGTATGTCGCGTGGTGCTTCTATCTGTTGGTTGAAGTATATGTATTGTTATGCTAATTTTGTAGAGAATATTACAACCTCCTGGGTCGACCGTAGATCGAGTCTTGTGCTAGTAACCCCATACTTGCTTCGTACTACCACTCGTCTCTACAACAAGTAGGGTACGGTTCAGTAGGTTGTCAACCCCTTTCCTAGCACACACCGTATAGAGAGGCCATGGTGGAAGATACTGGAGGCATCCGGTAGTCATGCCACCGGGTCCGGCAGCATGGGTGTTTCGGTTGTAGCCGAAGGGGGTAGCTCCCCAGTTTGCGCGCGGTATAAATTTTGTGATCCCATGTTAGGTCGAGGTTGTATCCTCCCCACTTAGAGATTTGCTTGACAGGTGTCGTGGGTGATTCCAGACACATGTGAGTTAAGCTGGTGTGTGAAAGTTAGGTGTGTTTTCAACTAAAAGACCGTAGACGGAATTAGTCCAGATGGACTAAAGGAATCCGTTACTCGTGGGTAAAGAGTACACCCTCTGCAGAGATTAAACCTATTCGAATAGCCGTGTCCATGGTTAAGGACTACAGTCTAGGATGGGTCAAGTGTCGGTCTTAGTGTCGGTCTTCGGAGGTGAAACTGTTAAACCAGAACTGGAGTCATGACTTGTGACTTGTGATAATTGTGATTATAAATTTTTGTTGTGAACTAACCCGTGATATTATTGGTATTATCGAATATCCCTGGGATGGTTCTACCTCCTGGATATTCACTATGTTTTCTTTTAAAGCCCTTTATGTGGTGTCGCTAAGACGCCCGACTGCGGCATTTCTTTTAAAGCCCTTTATGTGGTGTCGCTAAGACGCCCGACTGTGGCATTTCTTTTAAAGCCCTTTATGTGGTGTCGCTAAGACGCCCGACTGTGGCATTTCTTTTAAAGCCCTTTATGTGGTGTCGCTAAGACGCTCGACTGCGGCATTTCTTTTAAAGCCCTTTATGTGGTGTCGCTAAGACGCCCGACTGCGGCATTTCTTTTAAAGCCCTTTATGTGGTGTCGCTAAGACGCCCGACTGTGGCATTTCTTTTAAAGCCCTTTATGTGGTGTCGCCAAGACGCCCGACTGTGGCATTTCTTTTAAAGCCCCTTTATGTTATTTATTTTCATAATTTTAATACTACTATGTTATTGCATATTCATAAATAACAGGCTTGCACGCATCAGAGTTTTATTTATCTTTTGTGACTGACATCATGAGCATAAAATATTTTCAGCACATCATTGTTATATTATACCTGTGTTCATAATGTTTGCGAGTACATTCAAAGTACTCACTGGCTTGTCCCTGGCTATTGTCTTGGCCAGATTTTCTTGCGCGGAGAGGAGCGACCATGCCAACAGCCCCGGAACCTAAGCAACGGTGATAGCAGCCTCGCGAAGATAGGAGTTAACCTGGTCAGCTGTTCATGTAGGAATTGGAGTCCCATAGACACTGATGATCCACAAACCGCTTCCGCCATCAACCATTAGAAACCATTTGTTGTACTCACAGGCCAGAATGGTCTTGTACTACATATTTTGTATTTTGCTTGGAATTTCTGTATCAAGTTGGTGCCTCATCAGCTAACAGTTATCCTGGGGCTGGTGAGCACAAGGGCCATTTTCTGGAAATTAATACCCGGAGAATCGGTCCCCACAATAAACATCCGTCGGTGTCAAAACCGGCGGATCTCGGGTAGGGGGTCCCGAACTGTGCGTCTAGGCGGATGGTAACAGGAGACAAGGGACACGATGTTTTTACCCAGGTTCGGGCCCTCTCGATGGAGGTAAAACCCTACTCCTGCTTGATTAATATTGATGATATGAGTAGTACAAGAGTAGATCTACCACGAGATCAGAGAGGCTAAACCCTAGAAGCTAGCCTATGGTATGATTGTTGTTCGTCCTACGGAATAAAACCCTCGGGTTTATATAGACACTGGAGAGGGCTAGGGTTGCACAGAGTCGGTTACAATGGGAGGAGATCTACGTATCCGTATCGCCAAGCTTGCCTTCCACGCCAAGGAAACTCCCATCCGGACACGGGACGGAGTCTTCAATCTTGTATCTTCATAGTCCAGGAGTCCGGCCAAAGGTTATATTCTGGTCATCCGGACACCCCCTAATCTAGGACTCCCTCAGTAGCCCCTGAACCAGGCTTCAATGACGACGAGTCCAGCGCGCAGGTTGTCTTCGGCATTGCAAGGTGGGTTCCTCCTCTGAATACTTCATAGAAGATTTTGAACACAAGGATAGTGTCCGGCTCTGCAAAACAAGTTCCACATACCACCATAGAGAGAATAATATTTGCACAAATCTAATCTGCTGACGTATTCCGCAGCGTGACATCACGCCACGACCAAGCCTTTATTCGAATCGTTTTACTGTCCCACCTCAGCGTGTTTAGCGAGGCGGTTTCCTTGGCACATCTTGTCAAAGCAGAGATCGTGTCCCCTTATTCCGGGATTCTCACCAATACGGGCGTGGGTAACCCAATCGTGCTTGTTGGTGTGTCTCCTCAATCGAAGGCGAGTCCCAAACGGTCACGGGGAGGGCTCTTGGTATTCAACCTCTTTATAAAGAGACCAAGGCTCGACTCCTTTCTTTCAATCTCAATCAAATCCACCTCTCACCTTGAGTTCCAACACCCAAAGCTCCAGATTCAGGTGCTTCAGACCTCCGATAATGTCCGGCTCCGACCTTCAAGGCCGGTGGATGCCTTGCTCCGTTACGGAAGAAGACGTGCTAAAGCTAAGAGATGCCAGGTATCTAACCGGCGAAATCTCGCATAGGCTGCCTGCTCAAGGGCAGGTTATTCCCACTCCCAAGCCTGGTGAGAGCGCGCTGTTCGTGTCTCACTTCCTTCAGGGCTAGGCTTCCCAACGGACCCCTTCGTGAGGGGGCTCATGTTTTATTATGGGCTGGAATTTCACGACTTAGCTCCGGAGTCCATCCTCCATATCTCGTCATTCATTGTCGTGTGCGAGGCCTTCCTCCGTATTACTCCTCACTTCGGATTGTGGCTTAAGACCTTCAAAGTAGAGCCAAAGATGATCGAGGCGCAGCACGCAGAGTGCGGAGGTGCTGTTATAAGCAAGAATGCCGATGCTCCATGGCCCAAGGGCTCTTTTCAAGAGGAGTTCAGCTTATGGCTACGAGAGTGGTTTTATATCACAGCTCCCAGGGGCACCAAATGGGTGGCGCCACCTGCCTTTCGCTCGGGTCCCCCACCACAGCTAGCGTCATGGGTCAATAAAGGGCTTAAAAGGGGGCCGTCGAAGGACGTGCCCTTGTTGCAGGACCGCGTTCGAGATCTCCTAGAAAGAGATATCAATCTGGCCGTAGTGATGCAGGTTATGTTGATTCACCGCATCCTGCCCTGCAAACGTCACCCCCTCCGCCTGTGGGAGTTTAATCCGGAAGGACCACGAGCCCTCCAACATTTTGTGGGCGTGACGCCCATGGAGATGTACAAATTGTTCTTCGGATCACAAGCAATGTGTCTGGACTCGTCCGAGGACATTGGTCTGAGCTGCAATCGCCCGGATACTCAAGTAAGTAGCCCTGTACCCGGACACGCTATCCGTATATTTATCATAAAATTGCCGTTAAAAGAGTTGTCCTTTAAACATGAGTGGATAGCGAAAGCAAAGCTAATCAGGTGTCCGGCCCCCCTCCCTGAGACTACGCCGGATCCCGTGTTAACCAGGATGCTGGAGGTTGCGCCTTTAGAAGAAGGCGAAGAGGGGAACAAGGAAGCTACCGCCTCCCCGAAGGAGGCTGCCAGGAAAGGAGGAATCGAGAATTCCTCTAACCAGGGGAAGAAGAGGACCGCCTCTGAAGACCCGGAGGCCATGGTCTCAAAGCTGGGGAAGAAATTTTTGTCAGAGGGTCCGGCGCCGGGGGGTGCCTCGGTCGCATTGCGCCCCCACGGGGATCAGCTCTCCACCGAGTCTTAAGTAAAGAGGGGGGTTTTAAAATGAGAGACATCCCTGTTCTATTTCTGAGGAAGATAACTGAAATTTTACCTTGTAGTTCGGATCTCAGCCCTTCTCAGCAGAGCTCATCTTCATGGGATCTTCGTCCGGAGATGATGGAGAGCGGAACGCCTCCCCCTGCCGTACCGCCTTGCGAGGCGGGCGACCCTAAGGTGTCATCATGGACGGTTTCTCTGAATCCGGCAGGGCCGGAAGGCAGTCGTATGGCCCCCCAAGGCCCTCCGTGTCTGGCCTTCGAAAAAGGCCATCGAACAAGTCCGACACCGTCTGGTGCACGGTCAGAGGAGCTGAATGATCTGCTCGGGCGAGCATCTATCTCACAAGAACATCGTGCGTTGATGGATATGGTTATTGGAAGGATTTCATCCGCGGAGAGCAGGTTGTACGAGGCAGTCAGGAGTTTACTGACAGGTTTTGAGGTACGCGAAATGATGTACCTTTTGACAGATCCGCATATATAAGATGCGCCTTGTATAGATAGTAGCCCCTGAGACTCTGTGCGTTGTCAAAAATGACGGCGCGCCGAGGATCATAATCCCAGGTATAATATGTCGCCTTTCCTATGTAGGTGGCGAAGTGTCCGGTGGCTAGCCGGACTGATGAATTTGCCGAGCTAAAGCGGCAACTTAACATGGCAGATGCCGACATCGCACTTGTCAACAAGCGGCTGGACGAGGCACAAGGTATGTAATTTCTCTGAAGACACCTGGTAAGAGGAGCTTGATGCCCGTACCTTACAAATTATGTGCTTGATGCAGATGGTGCCGCTGCCATGGAGAACCTTCGGGCGGAACTTGCCCGAGCCAATGAGCCGGCCAGGAAAAGCGATGCGGTTGCCTTAAAGGCGGCTAAAGAGCTGAAAGCAGAACAGGCTGCTCACTGCCAAAGCAAGAAGGAAATGGCCGAGATGGCTGTAAAGTTGAAGAATGCTGCCCACCGCTGCAAGCTTCTTGAAAAGAAGATCGGGTGGCACAGAAGGACCTAGAGAAGGTCACTACCGAGGCCAAGGATACTCGCTCTGCGATGAGAGCTATGAAGGAGGAGCTACGTCGGGCCGGAGATATCACGGCTGGAAATCTCTTTATGCTGTGGATGAAGTTCGGGGATCCTAAATATGCTCCGTTGGACAGGCAGTGGAGTGCGGCGAACACTTATCTGGACTTTGCGGCAAGTGCCGCGGACGCGGCCGAACACTTCCGCGATCAAAAGAACCACGAAGTGGAAAAGCTTTTTTGGTCATAGTTCCACAATCCAGAGCGCCCACTTCCATTAACCGATCGTTTGGCCGCATGGGCGGAGCTGAATAGGTTATCCGGACTCGCCATGAATTATGTCGTGAGTCATCTGTGGCCGAAAAGGCCCGAGTCGAAGAGTTATTTTAGCTTGGTGCAGCAGTTCCTCGGTGCAGTGCCGCATATTAATGCAATGAAGAGGTCAGCATGCATAGAGGGTGCGCAGATGGCTCTTGCCCGTGTGAAGACATACTGGGCGGAGATGAAGGCCATTGATGTTGCATCCCAATATTCGGACGAGAGCCGAGTACCTGCCGAGCACTATTTTCAGGAAGTTCTGCAGGGCGCTCGTTTAATAGAGACGCAGTGCTCGAAGGGTGTTATGTTCGAATAACATGTATTATTGCAAAACAATGTTTCGATGGAATATAAAAGCTTTTTATACTTGTGCCTTCAAGAATTAGAATACCTCATGTGCAGCCGTTAATGTATATGTGTATATAACCTGAAAGATGGCAGTCCTCGGCTTCAGCCCCCACGCATATAATGCGGGGGTGTTCGCAGAAGGCGCATTTTCACACTTGATCCAACATCTTGGTCCTATTAAGGAGGTGATAGCGCGGCGAACTAGGCAACCGGACTATAATGCTTTATCACTTTCACTTAGCCATAGGTGTTTGACAGTGGGGCTACTATATAGCCCCTAGGGGCACCGCACTCACCCGAATTCGGGGCGCGTGTGTGCCTGGCCGGGAAACGGCCCTTCGTTAATGCGGAGGAATCCTAAAGATTCCGGCGGGTCATCGAGTGGTTGACCAGCCTCACGCTATATCATGACAGTCAGTTTTCAGCTTTCTCTACTAAGGTGCTCGCCTGGCCGAACCGGGGCACAATCACAGTAGTTCTCCTGGTGCCGCCTTAGCCGATAGAGCGAAACATAAGGCAGCAAAACACAGGAGCCAGGCAAACCCAACATTTGACCAAAGACATGATTCGGAGCTGATGCATATAAGGCCATACTCGCGACGCTGAACACTCCCTAAGGTATTTGGTCTTTATGAAAACGGGTTGAACAACGCCCTTGGTGTGAAGCCCCTGGTGTCTAGGTACGCGCAAAATTCTGACGTGGCCACATGCCAAGACGCCAGCCTCCTCCTCGGTTATAACAGTAAACCGGGGGATGTGTTTCAACAAGAGACAGTGAAAAAGGTTTATGCAGGGTCTTAATCTAAAAAGAATCCTTGGAACGGGTCCCTACTGCACGTCTGCGCCTGTGTCTCCATTGTGCCGTATCCTGGACGGGTGTAGCATGGTGTTCATCTGTAAAAGAGAGGAACTTAGTTGAAAAAGATCGTGCGTAAATCTATGTTATATTAAATAAACAAATTATAATTCAGAAAATGGGTAAAATTGAGCTTTATTGTCTCTTGTTGTACACGCGCGGAGCCCCTTGTACGGGGGTATGCGGATAGTAAGCCCTTGTATGTTTACGCCGGACTCGTCTAGCCATGTCCGGGGTCTCAACGACCTGTTTAGGTGCTTTGGTTAGTGAAGCCGGTTTAGTGTGTGGTTGTCAAGGCAGCCGCACAGTCTTCCGCGCTCGAGGAACACTCGATATTTCCCTTTAATGAGATGATGCCTCGCGGACCGGGCATTTTAAGCGTAAGGCATGCATAATGCGGTATTGTGTTAAAGCGGGCGAAGGCTTCGCGTCCCAGTAGTGCTTGATAGCTACTTGTAAATGGGGCAATGTGGAAGGTTAGCTTTTCACGGTGGAAGTTGTCGGGGGAGCCGAACATAACTTCCAATAGGAGAGAACCCGTACAATGGGTATCTGGGCCTGGCGTTACCCCTTGAAAGGAAGTGTTGCCATGGCAAAAAAAATTGGGTTTATCCCCATTTTGCGGATTGTGTCCTAATATAGCAGGTTTAGACCACTGCCGCCGTCCATTAGGACTTGTGTAAAGTGGAGTCCGTCAATTATCGGATCTAATATCAAGGCAGTCCAACATGCGTTCCGGATACTTCTAGAGTAATCCTGATGGTCGAAGGTGATTGGTTTTAACAACTAGTGGCGGGACTCCTCTGGGACAGGCCATATGGCGCGTATCTCTATAGGTGCCACTTTGTTTTTCCCTTTTGTCACGTGAAGTGAGTTTACCATTTTGACTTCTTGTGGGAACTTCTTTTGTTCTCCGGTGCTCTGCTTGTGCGGTTCGTCATCGTCCTCGCTTGGTATGTTGAGCCCCTTGTGTTCGGCGTTGAGTTTGCCGGATTGCTTGAAGACCCAGCAATCTCGGTGGGTATGGTTTGTAGGCTTCCCGGGAGTACTGTGGATTTGGCATATTTTGTCCAAGATTTTGGTTTGTGTTAGATAGCTCGTCCATGTTATCCTTGAGGGGCAGCTTTTTCTGATTCTGCCGAGAGCTTTTGAATCCGGCATTGACTGCCGTGCTCTTCGGGTTGTTTCCCTTGGTCCGGCGCTGGTCCTTGCTACGTCGCGGTTTCTCGTTTCCATCCCTAACTTCGGATGTACTTGGGTCACTGGTACTGCTTCTTGCCAACCAGCTATCCTCTTCTGCGCAAAATCGGGTCATGAGGCTTGTTAATGCGGCCATTGTTCTTGGCTTTTCTTGGCCGAGGTGTCTGGCAAGCCATTCGTCTCGAACGCTGTGTTTGAAAGCTGCTAAGGCTTCGGCGTTCGGACAGTCGACTATCTGGTTCTTTTTAGTAAGAAATCTGTTCCAGAGTTTCCGAGCTGACTCTCCGGGTTGTTGAGTTATATGACTTAGATCGTCTGCGTCCGGAGGTCGAACATAGGTCCCTTGAAGATTTTCCCGAAAAGCATCCTCGAGCTCTTCCCAACTTCCAATGGTGTTTTCAGGAAGGCTTTTAAGCCAATGTCGGGCTGGCCCTTTGAGCTTGAGGGGTAAGTATTTTATGGCGTGGAGGTCATCTCCTCTAGCCATGTGTATGTGGAGGATATAATCCTCAATCCAGACTCTAGGGTCTGTTGTTCCGTCATATGCCTCTATGTTTACGGGCTTGAATCCCGCTGGAAATTCATGGTCTAGCACCTCACCGATGAAACATAGGGGGTGTGCAGCCCCCCTATATTTGGGTGTACCGTGATGTTCGGATACTTGTTGCGTTGCATTGCTTACTTGAGCTTGCTTTCTTGGCCTGTAGATAGATTTGGCTAGGCCGTCTTTCTGACGTGAGTCCTTCTGCGGATCGCGTGCCGGCTTGTGTGCGGCGCCTTTTGCCGCTCTATGTTGGCCATGGGGTTGTTTATCCAACCGGGTGGCTTCCTTATTTTTTGATTGCGGGGGCTCTAAGGCCTCCTCATCAAATTCGGGCAGTAATTTTCGCTTCGGATAGCTCTTTGTGCGGCGACTATCGCCGTATTTGTCTGCGGTGTTGAGTACTTTGCTCCATCTAATTCTGAGTGCATCTTCCGCTGTTTTGAGCTTCCGCTTCTGCTTTTTCAGGCTACGCGCAGTGGCGACGAGCCTTTTGTGGAGGTTCTTCTGCTCCAGCAACTTGTCCGGCGTGAGGTCGTCCGGACTATTATCTTCGCCGGGGACGGGTTGTTCGGTTTATTTATCCAAGTTGCCCTATTCGGACGGTTGCTTGATTTCATGTTCGTCGTCCGCCGGTTCGCCCTGCTCTGTGGCTGGGTCTGTATGGTTTCTGTCTCTATCGAGGTGGGGTATGGTGTGGTGCTTACACTGCCGCTTTGACTGCTTTTCGAGGGAACGATCCCTCTTTGCGTCCATTTGTTCCTCGTCGTCATTTCTTTTAGGTGTGTCCACCATGTATACATCGTGAGATGAGGTGGTTGTCCAGTGCCCTATAGGCGCTGGTTCCTGTTCGTCTCCTACATCGTCGTCCATACCGTCGATGTCTTCGGAGTCAAAGTCGAGCATGTCAGTTAAATCTTCGATAGTGGCTACGAAGTGGGTGGTGGGTGGGCTTTGAATTTCTTTGTTATCCGCACCCCATCCTTGCTGACCATAGTCCGGCCAGGGCTCTCCTGATAAAGAGAGAGACTTTAGTGAATTCAAAATGTCGCCGAAGGGCGAGTGCTGAAAGATGTCCGCGGCGGCGAACTCCATGATCGGCGCCCAATCGGGTTCGATCAGCAGGGGCGCGGAAGGTTCGGAGTCCGGAGAGGAGTCCGGCACCTTGGAGTCACGAGCTTCGCAAATGACAAGGCTGGTGTTCGGCTCGATCGCCGTAGAAATTGCAGCCCCCGAGGCGGTGTCCAACCACCCGTCCTTGATCGGCGCAGTCGGCTCTGAGCTAAGGGTCGGAGCAGACACTGGTGCGGTCTCCTGGGCACTGTTCGGCGGCAGAGCTAGATCATGCCCATCGTGACAGTGCGGCATGCTCGGCTGTGGCTCGAACCCGTCAAAGATCAAATCTCCACGGACGTCAGCCGTGCAGTGTTGGAAATATGCCCTAGAGGCAATAATAAATTAGTTATTATTATTAGGGACATTTACATCTGTGCCCCTAATTCGAACCCACTACTCAGATTTGCCCCTAATTTTGAAGCATGCTCAAATTTGCCCCTCCGCCGTTAAGTCACTACTCAGAAATGCCCTTCCGTACAATACTATAGAACTTTCCATCCAATACTGTAGCACTTTCCGTCTGCTACAGTACACATGGGCCTTTGACGGTCAAAGGCCTTTGACTGGACGGAAGGGCATTTCTGAGTAGTGACTTAACGGCAGAGGGGCAAATTTGATTATGCTTTGAAATTAGGGGCAAATCTGAGTAGGCGGTTCGAGTTAGGGGCAGAAATGCAAATGGCCCTTATTATTATATTTCCTTGTTCATGATAATCATTTATTATCCATGCTATAATTGTATTGATAGGAAACTCAGATACATGTGTGGGTACATAGACAACACCATGTCCCTAGTAAGCCTCTAGTTGACTAGCTCGTTGATCAATAGATAGTTACGGTTTCCTGACCATGGACATTGGATGTCGTTGATAATGGCATCACATCATTAGGAGAATGATGTGATGGACAAGACCCAATCCTAAGCCTAGCACAAAGATCGTGTAGTTTGTATGCTAAAGCTTTTCTAATGTCAAGTATCATTTCCTTAGACCATGAGATTGTGCAACTCCCGGATACCATAGGAATGCTTCGGGTGTGCCAAACATCACAACATAACTCGGTGGCTATTAAGGTGCACTACGGGTATCTCCAAAAGTGTGACGGAGAGGTATCTCTGGGCCCACTTGGTAGGACATCATCATAATGTGCACAATGTGACCAAGGGGTTGATCACGAGATGATGTGTTATGGAACGAGTAAAGAGACTTGCCGGTAACGAGATTGAACAAGGTATCGGGATACCGACGATCGAATCTCGGGCAAGTACTATACTGCTAGACAAAGGGAATTGAATACAAGATTGATTGAATCCTCAACATCGTGGTTCATCCGATGAGATCATCATGGAACATGTGGGAGACAACATGGGTATCCAGATCCCGCTGTTGGTTATTGGCCGGAGAGTTGTCTCGGTCATGTCTGCATGGTTCCCGAACCCGTAGGGTCTACACACTTAAGGTTCGGTGACGCTAGGGTTGTAGAGATAATAGTATGCGGTAACCCGAATGTTGTTTGGAGTCCCGGATGAGATCCCGGACGTTATGAGGAGTTCCGGAGTGGTCCAGAGGTAAACATTTATATATAGGAAGTCCAGTTTCGGCCACCAGGAAAGTTTCAGGGGTCATCGGTATTGTACCGGGACCACCGGAAGGGTCCCGGGGGTCCACCGGGTGGGGCCACCTATCCCAGAGGGCCCCATAGGCTGAGGGGGCGTGGGAACCAGCCCCTGGTGGGCTGGTGCGCCCCCCTTGGGCCTCCCATATGCCTAGGGTTAGAAACCCTAAGGGGTGGGGGCGCCTCCACTTGGCTTGGAGGCCAAGCCACCCCTAGGGCAGCCGCCCCCCTCCCTAGATGGGATCTACAAGTGGCCGGCGCCCCCCTAGGCCCCTATATATAGTGGAGGGGAGGGAGGGCAGCCGCACCTGAGTCCCTGGCGCCTCCCTCCCTCCCTTGACACTTCTTCCTCCCCGCTTGCGCTTGGCGAAGTCCTGCCGGGATCCCGCTACTTCCACCACCACGCCGTCGTGCTGCTGGATCTCCATCAACCTCTCCTCCCCTTGCTGGATCAAGAAGGAGGATATGTCTCTCCCAACCGTATGTGTGTTGAACACGGAGGTGCCGTCCGTTCGGCGCTAGGATCATCGGTGATTTGGATCACGACGAGTACGACTCCATCAACCCCGTTCACTTGAACGCTTCCGCTTAGTGATCTACAAGGGTATGTAGATGCACTCGCCTTCCCCTCGTTGCTAGGTTACTCATAGATTGATCTTGGTGATGCGTAGAATTTTTTTTAATTTCTGCTACGTTCCCCTACAGTGGCATCATGAGCTAGGTCTATGCGTAGTTTCGATGCACGAGTAGAACACAAGTTGTTGTGGGCGTTGATTTTGTTCAATATGCTTACCGTTACTAGTCCAATCTTGTTTCGACGGTATTGTGGGATGAAGCGGCCCGGACCGACCTTACACATACACTTACGTGAGACAGGTTCCACCGACTGACGTGCTCTTGTTGCATAAGGTGGCTAGCGGGTGCCAGTCTCTCCCACTTTAGTCGGATCGGATTCGATGAAAAGGGTCCTTATGAAGGTTAAATAGCAATTGGCATATCACGTTGTGGTTTTGCGTAGGTAAGAAACGTTCTTGCTTGAAACCCATAGCAGCCACGTAAAACATGCAAACAACAATTAGAGGACGTCTAACTTGTTTTTGCAGGGTATGCTAAGTGATGTGATATGGCCAAAAGAATGTGATGAATGATATGTGATGTATGAGATTGATCATGTTCTTGTAATAGGAATCACGACTTGCATGTCGATGAGTATGACAACCGGTAGGAGCCATAGGAGTTGTCTTAATTTATTGTATGACCTGCGTGTCATTGAACAACGCCATGTAATTACTTTACTTTATTTCTAAACCGTTAGCCATAGTAGTAGAAGTAATAGTTGGCGAGACAACTTCATGGAGACACGATGATGGAGATCATGGTATCATGCCGGTGACGATGATGATCATGGAGCCCCGAAGATGGAGATCAAAAGGAGCAAAATGATATTGGCCATATCATATCACTTTTTGATTGCATGTGATTTTTATCATGATTATGCATCTTATTTGCTTAGAACGACAGTAGTAAATAAGATGATCCCTCATTAAAATTTCAAGAAAGTGTTCCCCCTAACTGTGCACCATTGCGAATGTTCATTGTTTCGAAGCACCACATGATGATTGGGTGTGATAGATTCTAACGTTCACATACAACGGGTGTAAGCCAGATTTACACACGTGAAACACTTAGGTTGACTTGACGAGCCTAGCATGTACAGACATGGCCTCGGAACACAAGAGACCGAAAGGTCGAGCATGAGTCGTATGGTAGTCGAAAGGCCTTGGTGATGCGTAATTTTTTTTGAATTTCTGCTACGTTCCCCTACATGTAGTTCAAACTTCCAAATCTGACCTGATGGCCAGGGGCGTAGCTTTCGATCTGCTCCAGATGGCCAAGCGAATTGGCCCGCAGTGCAAAGCTGCCGAATATGAAGATCTGTCCGGGGAGAAAAGTCTCACCCTGGACCACATCGTTATTGATGATCAGAGGAGCCATCAGGCCTAAAGATGACGACACAGAGGAACTCTCAATGAAAGCACCAATGTCGGTGTCAAAACCGGCGGATCTCGGGTAGGGGGTCCCGAACTGTGCGTCTAGGCGGATGGTAACAGGAGACAAGGGACACGATGTTTTTACCCAGGTTCGGGCCCTCTCGATAGAGGTAAAACCCTACTCCTGCTTGATTAATATTGATGATATGTGTAGTACAAGATTAGATCTACCACGAGATCAGAGAGGCTAAACCCTAGAAGCTAGCCTATGGTATGATTGTTGTTCATCCTATGGACTAAAACCCTCCGGTTTATATAGACACCGGAGAGGGCTAGGGTTACACAGAGTCGGTTACAATGGGAGGAGATCTACATATCCGTATCACCAAGCTTGGCTTCCACGCCAAGGAAAGTCCCATCCGGACACGGGACGAAGTCTTCAATCTTGTATCTTCATAGTCCAGGAGTCCGGCCAAAGGTTATAGTCTGGTCATCCGGACACCCCCTAATCCAGGACTCCATCAATGTCCATTAGGGATTGGACTTGTGTCTAGAGCACAGATATATCACTCTGTCTAGCAGGAAGATTTTGTTCAGAAGGCGATTTGGACAAGGTTACCTTGACAACCAACCCAGAATTACGCAGGAAGGTGCTTTTTGCACTGTTAGTGGAGAGATACTGACGCACTGCAGCAAGAGGTGACATTGTGCCCGTCGTAGCCTCGTCACATTCAGGTGGTTGTGTCTGTTCAATCATTTGTTCAATAGCTTCCTGAAAGTTTGAACTTGTAGATTAGTGTACCAGATAATTTACTAATGAGACAAAAACAAACAAAGTAGGTTAAACGTTTATACATGACTTATTTTGGTGAACTACTGTAATACATTAGCATGTATTGTAGTGCCAACTACATAATAAAATCACTTTCCGAACATATGTCCATGTAGCATGCCTACTGTATTGTCTATTTCCTCACATTTGTTGACATCTAAGGATAAAGAGACATGGTTTAAAGTAGGATGAACATAGTATGACATCATTCATATCATGGGCAAACAGATATAAAACAAACAGGCTATTTTATCATTGTGTGTGCACGTGAACATAACAACTAGATTACAGATCAAGACCAAAAGAATATCCTTCATCTCTTTTAAACCATGTAAGGTGAAATGATACATTAAGACAACTGCGTATAAAAGTGAACAGAGTAACTGACGTTGGCTGCAAACCAAGTAGTTAAATGAACACATCATAGTACCAATCAGTTCAAGGCAGGAGGAGTAAGGACTTACAACAGCGGCTTGAACTGGTGTGCTCATGCCCTTCGTCTTGCTGGTGTGGCAATCCTTGAAGATTTGCACTGCATTAGGTTCAGGTTGTTTTTGGTCCGCACGGGCTTTCCTTTGTATTTGGAACAAGTCAATACAAATACGATAATATGGCACACAAAAAAGAAGGAAGTAGCACCTATTTACAAGAGCCTCGCAGTGTGCAATATAGCTACGAGATCCTATTGTCTGTTGGAATTTCACTTTAGAACGGTTGGTTTTGTTCTTCAAACAGTTAGCCTAGAACAAGATACACTTGTAAGGCACATACATAAATACAAGTTCAATATGTGGTCTGATTAAATACATATAGCCTACCTGATACTTTGGATCAGACCAGTGTTTAACGAGGGCTATCCAGTCTTCATTTGTAATATATTCCACTGGAGATTTTTGGGCGATTTCATTGTTAGCCTTGCCTTCAAAGTGAGATTTTCTAAGGTGGTACCGATACTATCGCAGAGCAGACTGAAAAACATGAGTGCATGCTTGTTTAGTTGCATGATCTTTCGGATCCAACTTGAACTTCATATGTTGAAAAAAGAATGTGAGTCTTATTAGGAGGAAGCTAGAAAGTATGGGACAGAGCAAGACAATATTACTAATTGCGATGAATAACATTACTTAGGGATAAATGATCAAGGAAGGTGTTAAACTGTGTATTGTCTTTCTCATTCCTGTACTGGATCCACGTTGGGAGGATACGTGCATGACACCTAACGGCAACGGCTGCCTCTGATACTAACTTGGCTGACTCTGTAGCATCACGTGGCCTTTTTAAACCTGCCTCAAAATGGATCTCCATTCTTCCTCCTTTAGATTTTGTTAATCTGTCAAGCATTATCCCTGATGTCTGTTTCCGCTTGCATCCTGGTGCTAGTTCAACAATGAATATGGAAAGTGTTAGTGTACATCAAACTGTGAGAGTACATATAAAGGAGCATGCAACTGCAACTTGACTCGGTCAGGTACCGTCTTGGTGTTGATGCTCATGAGGTTCATCTTATCTTGCCAAGTCCTGTTGTGTCAGCAGTGCTTCAGAAGTAGTGTTAGGTGTGAAGGCAGCTTGGGAACTGGCCAGTTCCGGAGCAAACGAACAAGTAACTGGATGAGATGCTGGTACAATTGAAGCGGATGCTGCAGCTGGTGGAGCAGGTGATACTATGTTTGTAGATTTAGACGGTGGACTTGGACCTTGTACTGCACTATAAGTACCAGCAGAATCTTGACGGAAGATCCTTTTCCGTTTCACCCGACGAGTAACAACACTCCCTACTATATTATTTTCCTTGCTCTTTTTTGACTTTGCCATGTCAAGCTGTACCCACAACACAAAAGAATAAAATCACTCTTCAGAACTCATTGATGCATGATACAGACAAGCAATACTTTGATGTAAGAATACCGTATGAGGATGGAATATGTAAGAAAAACAGGACGGCATGACATATTCACAGCTACGATGTGCAAACTAAGAAGAAGGATTTTCAAGAAAATAGAAATAATGCAAGCTAGACACCATATGAAAGATGCAACCAATATTACTCTGCCAAGTTAAAAGTGTCTTGTCATAAGTGGCAATTCGAAAAAGTAGAAGCAGTACAACATAGAAATCAATGCAAGATGCAACCACTATCAAACAGCCATGTTAAAAGCGTCCAATCATGAGTGACTGATGCGGGATACACAACAACAGTACTTTGATGTAAGAACATGGTATGATAGATAGATGCAGTGTATTCTAGACACAGAAAGCCATGTCATATGCACATGTATAACGTATAAACTCGGCAGGTGCAATTTAATCAAAATAGAAGAAATACAGGCTAGACAACATAGGCAACATGAAACCAATTATCACACTGTCAGCTTAGAGCAAGCACTTGCGATGGTGGAGTACGGGAGATGAACTCATCTTGTAGACTTGGGACTTCAACTTCATTAGCAGTAGCAGTGGCAAATCTAGAGAGTCTTTGTTTGCGTCGGTGCGGAGGACCACCAACATCCCCTAACTTACTCTTTTCCTTCCTATTTTCTGATATTGGCTTATGAAGTCAAAACCACAAGAAGATGAATAAAATTAGCTCTGCATAACTGGTTGATGCATGATACAGACGAACACTACTTTGATGTAAGGCAAGCGCAGGATAGGAGGATGGAATATATACAAAAAAGACAGCGTTTCATATTCACACGTACGATAGGAGGATGGAATATGTATGAAAAAATAGTAAGCTGAAGGCATTTCAACAAAATTAGAAGAAATGAAAGCTAGGCACCATATGAACACGCAACCAATATCACTCTATCAGGTAAAAAGTGTCTCGTCGTAAGTGCCATTTCAAGAAATTAGAAGCAGTACAAGCTAGAAGACAATGCAAGATGCAACCTACATCACAATCCCAAGTTAAATGTGTCTTATGGGTAAGTGATTGTTGCAGGTATAAGTGGTAAGCTATGCAGGTGCAATTCAACATAATCAGAAGCAATACAAACTAGACATCATACGGAAAACGCAACCACATATAACAGTTCCAAGTAAGAGCAAGCACCTATGATGGTGGAGTAGGGGAGATGTGCTCATCATGTACACATATGTTCTAGAAACAGGAACACGTGTCATATTCATAGGCATTATGTGTAAAGTAAGCAGATGCAATTCAAGTTAGAAGCAATACAAGCTAGACATCATACGCAACATGAAACCACATATAATAGTGCCAAGTTAGAGCAAGCACCTGTGATGGTGGAGTAGGGGAGATGTGCTCATCATCTACACAGCTACATTGATTGTCTAGCCTTGCGTTGTCTTGCGAATCTTGTTGGGAGGATGGCGGAGTAGAATCTCTAGAGAACCTCCATTTCAGTTGCTCGAAAGGACCACCATCATCCAATGCCTTGCCAATTACCTTTAGCTTTATTGATTTTGCATTGTGAGGTCATACCGACAAGAAAAAGGAATATCATTCGCTCTTCAGAACTCATTCATGCATGATACTGACAAACACTACTCTGCTGAAAGGCAAAGTCATGATACGAGGATGGAATATGTACAAAATGGACGGCTTGACATATTCACACCTATGATGTGGTAAACTAAGCAGAAGGCACTTCAACAAATTAGAAACACTGCAAGACACCATATGGAAGGTGCAATCAATATCACTCTGCCAAGTTAAAATTGTCTCGTCATAGGTGGCATTCATCAAACTAGAAGCAATACATGCTAGAAATCATATTCAAGACGCAAACCAATATCAC
This sequence comes from Triticum dicoccoides, assembly GCF_002162155.2. NCBI lineage: Eukaryota > Viridiplantae > Streptophyta > Magnoliopsida > Poales > Poaceae > Triticum > Triticum dicoccoides. The sequence goes on from NC_041393.1 coordinate 657,397,170, forward strand.
ACTGCCTACTTAAAGGTGTCCCATCATAAGTGACTGATGCAGGATACACAAGAAGAGTAGTTTCATGTGAGAACATGGTGTGATAGACAGATATAGTATGTACCAAAAATAGGAAAGTGTGTCATATTCACATGTATCATGTGTAAGCTAAGCAGATGCAGTTTACACTAATTAGGAGCAATACGAGCTAGACACCATATGCAACATGCAACCAGATATCACACTGCCAAGTTAGAGCAAGCACCTTGGATGGTGGAGTAGGGGAGCGGAGACTTGGACCTTGGAATGCACTATCAGTACAAGGAGAATCGGTACATATGCTCCATTTATGTTGCTGCAGAGGACCACCATCATCGCCTTCCTTACTCTTTTCCTTCCTCTTTCTTGATTTTGCCTTGTCAAGTCAAACCCACAAGAAAAAGGAATAAAATTTGCTCTTCAGGACTCATTGATGCATGATACTGACGAACACTACTTTCATGTAAGGCAGCCGCGTGATAGGAGGATGGAATATGTATGAAAAACAGGACGGCGTGACATATTGACATGTATGATGTATAAAGTGTAAACTAAGCACAAGGTGCTTGAACGTGTTAGAATCGATGCAAGCTAGAAACCATATGAAAGATGTAACCAATATCACTCTGCCAAATTAAAAGGGTGCCCTAACAAATGTATTTGACCAAATTAGAAGCAATACATGGCAACAGGCTAGAAATAATATGCAATATGCAACGAATAAAGGTGACTCGTCATAAGTGATTGATGCAGGATACATAAGAGAGGTAGTTTCATGTAAGAACAAGGTAACACATAGATGCAGTGTGTACCAAAAATAGGAAGGCATGTCATATTCACAGGTATAGTGTGTAAACTAAGCAGATGCAATTTACCCTAATTAGAAGCATTACAAGCTAGACACCGTATGCAACATGCAACCACATATCACACTGCGAAGTTAGAGCAAGCACCTGTGATGGTGGTGTAGGGGAAGTGCGTTCTTCAGGTACAGAGCTACGTTCAATATCTTCATTTAGGCTTGCTGTTTCTTGAGAATCATGTGGAGAGGATGAAATTGCATTCTTTATAAGAGTACTACGTCTCATATTAACCCGCACGCGTGACTGTCTCATCATAAGCGATAGATGCAGGATACACAAGAACAGTAGTTTGATGTAAGAACGTGGTGTGATAGGTAGATGTAGTATGTACCAAAAACAGGAAGGCGTCTCATATTCACATGTATAATGTGTAAGCTAAGGAGATGCAATTTAACAAATTAGGAGCATTGATGAGGGATACACAAGAAAAGTAGTTTGATGTAACAACATGGTTAATAGAAAGACGTAGTATGTACCAAAAACAGGAAGGCATGTCATATTCACAAGTATAATGTGTTAACTAAGAAGATGCAATTTACCCTAATTAGAAGCATTACAAGGTAGACACCATATGCAACATGCAACCACATATCACACTTCCAAGTAAGAGCAAGCACCTGCGATGGTGGTGTGGGGGAATTGCAGTGATCAACTAGAGAGCTATGTTGACTATCTTCATTTAGCCTTGCTGTTTCTTGAGAATCATGTGGGAAGGATGACACTACACTCTTTAAACGAGTAGGGCGTCTCACAGTAACCCACCCGGGTGACTATCTCATCATAAGTGATTGACGAGGGATACAAAAGAGCATTAGTTTGATGTACGAACATCGTTAATAGACATATGTAGTATGTATCAAAAACAGGAAGGCATGTCATTATGAAAGGTATAATGTGTAAAGTAAGCAGATGTAATTTAACCAAATTGGAAGCAATACAAACTAGACACCATATGCAACATGCAACCACATTTGACAGCACGAAGTTAAAGCAAGCACCTAGGATGGTCGTGTGTGGCAATTGAGATCATCAACTGCGGAGCTACGTTTACTGTCTCCAAATGCTGACACTGCACCCATTAGAGCGCTGAAACGCTTAGTGCTTATCTTCGAATTACACTGGAGCGACTTCTGTCTTTTCTTTTCTACATTCATCAACACTGCGTCAGAGTCTGAAATACCCATGCATAAAAAAACAATAGTGTGAGTATTGGTGAAGTGTGTGCACAATTAGTATAGTGTAAAGGTAGCAGATAGCAGTCGGTGAGAAATAAATGACGGGAGACATATGATAGCTCTACAACATGCACGGCACACTAAATTACTACAGGATTCTATGAAAATAACAGTCGACTGAAAGCAAATAGGTTAGTCCATTTTTTCTGCACCGTCCGATGTACAAAGAACGGGCAGATCGCCTTCATCTACCTCCAACCAGTCAGTGTTGATGATCTTCCTGGAAACGCCAGCGACCATTGGCCCAGTATTCCTCCCCTGCCTGCGCCCTCCCCTCGACCTCACCGCACCGCCGTGCTTGGCACCGCCCCCGGCCATCCATTCAAGCCCCGCCGACCTCCAGATTGGGTGCAAGCAGCTCCCGCGTCCCACACCCCTATGATAGACACCGATGCGCTGCTTCCCCGGGGAACAGGCGGACTAGGTGCTCCGCGTGCCTAAGCGGGTGCTGCTTCTTTTAATCGCGGTTCGACTGACCCTGAATTGAAATCCAGGCGGGCTACTGACCTCTAGCAAAGGTGAAATAGTAAAAGGGAGGAAACCTTGTGCATTTAGTATCACGAAGAAGATGCAGTAAGAAGCACTCAACTAGTTTCTTTCATGGGATGAATACGATGTGAGTGGAGACGAAAGATTTGCACGAATAAGGCAAGAGGAGTACCTCTTTCTGCTGGCAGTGCTGTGTCCTCCTTCTGTTTTTCCGATGATCTTCTTGTTGTTCGCCGGAAACCAGAAGTTGTGGAGGATGGTGCAGCCTTGGACGAACCCATGGCCAAGTTGTTGAGTGTGGTGCGGTGGCCGTCTGTCAGCGGCGGGGAAGCGGATCCGAGGCGACGAACGATGGCGTAGCGGGAACAGCTCCAGTCCGGTGGACGGTTGCGATAGTGGAGCCGCAGCAGTGAGGCGCAGGACAGCATGGTCGGAGTGGTTCTGGTACGGCGCACGTCGGCGTCGGCGTCGTGGAGGCAGCTCTGCCTCGGCTTCAGCTGCTAAGTCCTTGAGGGCATTGCGGTTGCAGTTGCATTGGACGACGACGTCGGGTACCGGCTCCGCATGATGGAGGAGGGCGGTGGTGGATTGGCCGCTATGGGGTGGAGGACGGAGGAGGCTGGGGTTTTGCGGCTGGTGGAGAGGGTGTTTTCGCGCCCACGGAGTATGAATGGGGAAATGGAGAGAGGCGGGGAAATAAGGGGGAACAATGTTTCGGTTTGAGAGGCGCTTGTTTGAAATTTGGGGAAAGTTACAAACTTTGCCCCCATCTAAAATTTCAGACATATTGCGGGTTGGGGGTAGGATAGTCATGTCACGTGTCCCAAATGTGGGCGGGATAGATTTCGGCCGAGCGCATGGGTGTTTAGGAGCCCACGGCGTATGAATGCTTCTCGGAGGCGGCTGAGACTGGCGTCTTGGTGAAGTTACAAACGTACCCCGGTATAGACCTTTGGACATCGGGCCGATAGGCTACACGGGCCAAAGTCAGGACAGTAATTCCCTACCACCAAACATTAGTCTCGCGCGGTTTTGGGTGACCAGAAGCCTATTTGGTGCTTCGTTCAATATTTGGGAGCAGAAGCATTAACGTTTCCGGTTCTCTTGAATTGAACTTTCAGGATTTGTCAAACTTCACAAATCTTTACTCTTGAAAATCCTAAAGCTACGATTATTTTCGAATGGAGGGGGTACATTTGAATATACATTGTACACGAGTATATATTAAAAAATATGCAACTTACCTCAGTTCATGCATGGTTCCATATATAATCTCCTTGGTTGCAAAAAATAAAAAGTTAGATATGCGTATGAATATATATAGCATGTTCAAACTCACAACAAAGATTGATGCCCCCTTTTACATCTGATTTAAAGATGCCATTATCTCTGGTTCAAATAGATGAATGCACTTCCTATGAATTCCAATCTTCGAAACCCCATTTATGTTGAATTCGACATGTATTCTATTTCCTAGCTAGCAATTTGGAATGTATCCATGCAAGTGACAAATGTATAAAGTGCTTCACACTAACAACATGGAGTGCACTAATTAATGTTTATATATGAATTGCAAAAGCATCCATTGCCTGTATTTCAAACCGCTCTCACTCTATGGATCGATAATATGAAATAAACACATGCACATTCTAGAATTCAATAGAGTATGGGTGTCTGATAGACCGATTTTCGTCCATACGCAATTTGCAAAATTCATGATCTCATCCAAAAATAATAATGCCATTTATATTTTAATTTAATGCGTAGAACCGCCTTTTACACGTAGATGCACTATGCCTCGCCCCGTTCTCACAAACGTGTTATATATCTCTCTCTATCTAACGCATAAGTGCACACACTTTATATGCATCGGCATTTCTCTTTCACACATGCTCACAATCTCTCTCAGGGTGTCGAGGTGTCTCACGCACATGCTCTCTCTGTTTCTCTCTCTCTCTTTCTGACTACTATGTACCACTCTTTTACTAATCTCAGTTGGAAAACACTATTTCTCTCGCATGCATATATACACACGCACCGTCTCTACTAGTCCTCTATACGCACATATATGTGCCTACGTGTCTCCTGCACGCACATTATCTTTAGGCCTCTCTCGCACACATTGCCCCCCCTCCCCCGACACACCTCTCTCTTAGTAGTTGGCAGATATGATTTCATCATATCATTCGGAAGGATATCCCTGGCTGTTAGGCTGGATGGTAATACGAGGCAAAGTTTTATCCTAGTTCGGATCGGAACCTTGCAGTTGAAGAAAGATCCTACTCCTGTTATCGTATATTAGTGATAGGGGTTTGTAGAAAGTACATGTGAATACCAGGCATTGTGCGTGTGTATATACTATCGAAGAACTAGCCCCCAAGCTTGTATAACATACTAAGGGCCTATGGTTACAAATCATATATAGTCGGCATATCACCAGTGGGGATAGAATCCTCCGTGACTCTGGTAGCTTCGTGTTGTACGCCGAGTCCTCCACATGGGTCTTCGTATAACACGTCTCGGTCCAACCTATATGTGGTGCAGGATGGAACCGACCCATGAGTCTTCATGTTGACCCACCACAACTAGAAATGATGTGCCCACCACACCACAAACGCAACCGGCCACTAAGAAAATAAGCATATACAATAGTACAATGGTATCTAGCTCACAATACGTCTCCATATTTTGTTGATGACACTGAAGGACTTTGCATTTGATGCGTGCTCCGTATTTTGTTGACGACACTTACAGTCATTGTATTTGAAGCGAAAGCATGATATGGTCACTGGACTTCAGAATAAGCTCATCACGGTCACCACATACATTTTGTCGTGCTAACCGACATGTGCTTGGATGGTTAGGAGGACAGTGGTTTCTCGAGCCCACCAAGGTTAAAGTCCCGGTGCTCGCATTTATCTTATGTTAATTTCAGTATTTTCCGGTGATGCACGTTCAGTGGGAGGATACGTTCCACTCGACTATGAGGCACCTATGGTGACTTCCTAAAATCTCAAGATCATATATGCTGGCCCACTCTCTCGAAGGTGCTCATAGGGGTAGGGTTCGCGTGTGTGCGCTTATAGCGATGAGTGCTTGCGCGTATATATGAGCCCTTGCGTCTGTACCGTGTTAAACAAATACATGTCATGAATATACGGTCACTGGCTCACCCGTACAACTCCATATTTTGTTGATGACACAATCAATTGACCAGTCAAACGTTCCACGCGGCGCAACTAGTGTTGCACCATCGGGGCGCGTAACCGTGGGGCCCACCTGTTAGCCCGTATATGAAAGAAAGAAATGGTAGTTTGAGTCTGTACTGTGTTAATAAAATAGGAGTACATTTTAGGGTGATCATACGGTCACTGGCTCACCATACAGCTCTGTAATTTGTTGATAATAGGATCAATTGACTAGTCAAATGGTCCACATTCTCCAGCGCACATTACCATAGGGCCCACCCGTCAGCGCGTATATGAAGAACAGATATGGTAATAAATTAGTGGTCGGTGGGTATTCGAAGTCGTGAGACCTCTGGTTGGCAGTCACCGGCGGTTGGGGGGCGTTCATTGGGCAGTGGGGTGGGGATCGCCGGAGAAAA
>NC_041393.1:657403649-657417181 GCF_002162155.2 Triticum dicoccoides
GGGATGGCCGATGCAGCGGCGGACCAGCGGCGGGGAGTTGTTTCGGGTAGGGCGGGCCGGCCGCGGGCGGCGGGGGCTGGCGGCTCAGTGGGGTGGAGTTTGATGATAAACTGGAGGCCCTTGATTTCGTATCCAACGGCTGGAAAATCTAATGACCAAAGATGAAAAAGTCAGTCGACTAACGTGTAGCCTCACCCCGCACGTACACATGCACGCACGCAAGACACACACGCATGCAGGCATGCAACACTGACACATACACATAACATACACATGCACGCATGCAAGACCGCACGCATGCAGGCGTGCAAGACTGACATATACACACGCACGCATGCTGGCGTGCAACACTGACACATACACATGCACTCACGAACACACACACATACGCACCCATGCATGCAACACTGAAACGTACCCATGCACGCACGCAACACTCGCACGCCTGCATGCACACAGAACACGACGCAAGACACACGCTCAACCTATACGTGCATGCACCCTTTGTTAAGGACATGGATTGTTACGGGTATTAATCAATCTTATCTGTGATAAGCAGAACATTGATGTTTGCAATGGTCTTTATGAATCACAACGTATCGAACGGGCTATCAACATAGTAGGCTTATCTACATGAAAAAGATGACGTCACACTCAATGAACAATCATCGGTTTATGAAATGCCCGCTTCTGACCGCCCTGGCCCACCAAAGGTTCCTCTACTATGCGCTGCCTGCGTTGGGTCACTGACATGCAGGCCATGCACCCAAAGAGCCCACACGTTAGTGGAAGAACGGCGTGGTGTCCTAGGTCAGAGTCGAGGGCGCCACTCGCTACACGCCCGGCTGAATACGCCTCTGTGCTGCATTCAAACGCCTCCATGAAACCCGCCCGTGTGGAAGCCGAGAAACCCACTCTGGACACACGTCCGTTCATGACCGGACCGGTGTTAAATGCATCGCCGGTCGAGCTCCTCCCGTCCGTCGTCTATTTAATCTCCTATTTAAACGAGGCCAAACGTCGGCCAAGAATCGCACACCTCTGCCGCTCCCCTATCTCCTCCACCATTTTGTCCACTCTTACAATGGCTTATGAAGAGTAGTTATTACGCATCCAAGCCGGCTGGGTAGCCTGCCGGATACGAGCTATGCAGCTCGCTGATCCACCTCCCTTCCCTCGCCCGACGGAGCCAGTTGCCGCCCCAAGCCGGCGCGCGCTTTAGCAACTCGCCGCTCCAGGCCAGCTCGACGAGGAGCGGCGCACGGGAGTCATTGCTGCCGTCCATGCCGCCTCCTCATACCACGTCTCCCGTTTCTCTGGCCGAGACTCCCATGCCGGCGGCCGCACCATGCAAGCAGCGACAGAAGCCGGGTGCACGGAGAGTGACGAGTCGGTGGCCAGCGCCTCCGCGTCCGCCGCCATCATTGAGGAGAAGTAGAACATGGGAGGCCACCGCCGCTTGGGTCCCATGAGGGCCACAGCGGAGGTGACGCTGGCGTACACAGGAGGTGTCTTGCCGGATCCTTTTGTTGCAAGGACCTTCATCAACCCCGCATGGGCTCCACGGAAGAGGGGAATGTTAGGATGAACTCGAGCCTATGCCGGCCATGGCGAAGTAGTGGCCGGTGATGAACTCGAACCGGTGCCGGCCACCATCATCTTCAGCACAAGCCAATGATATCAGTTGGGCAGTGGGGAAGCGAGTCGTCCTTTGCACTGAAGCATATACCTACGGGGCTCCCGGCTGTCCGGTGATCGTGCTGTCGGACATGAGGAACACAAATCGATCAGCGGGCGACCATTTAGGCCAGGTATTATATACCTGTGCTATCCAGAACTAGCACCCCGTAGTTCATTTGAATATAATGAAATCCGTCATGTTTGTATGAAAATCCGGTATTTTAGATGATTTCCGTCGTTGTTTATACGAAATATCAGTTTGTCTACGTGTTTGCGTGAATTTCGTCCGGTTGGATGTCGTAATTTCCGGGTCGCCGGTCGGTCTGTGGGCGGCTCGGGCGGCATTGTGGGACAAAAAATCACAGCTCGTGCGAGCTCGTCTCCAACGTGCGCGCTGGAGGATGCATGACAGCATGAGCACCCGAGCCATTCCTCGTTCATTGGTGGCAAAGGCACCGGTGGACAAAAGGGTTGCCAATATTTTGGCTACCCCGGGCAAGATCAAAACAGCCCCTCCCAACTGATTCAAATCCCTCGTTCGCCGTGGAATTTTGCCATGTGTTGTTTTCATGGACTAGCAAGATGCCCGTGCATTGCACAGAACATCAAGATGCATTTTTTTACAAACTCCCGCATGCATGCAAGGGATAATTAATGTCCTCCTTTGCTAGTACCACGAGGCAAACACCATTAATATTGCATCGATTAGTGTTAGTGGCCTTGTATATCTGCAAATTGTAATTTTGATAGTGGCCCCTTGTATATAAAAATGGAGGGAGAAAGATGAGAGATAAGGTCAGGAGGAGTGGGGCATGGTGGTGACTGGTGGTCGGACTGGGCGGAGGCATGGGGATGGATGGCGCATTATGTCTAGGTTTGTATCTCTCTCACACACACTACGTAGGTGGGGGACATGCACAAAGAGAAGAGGTGCACGCACAACACACGTACTCCCGTCTCTTTCCCAACCACACCCGCGTAGGTACATAGTGAAGCTCATTTCTGTACGAAAAAGGCAGCCCACGTGGTAATTTGGCATGTGTACTGGTTGTCCACTTGGTGGAGGGAGGATCGTCTACCAGGGTGAACAAACAAATTGCGACTTGATGTGTTATGTTAAAAAAAGAGACAAACCATGTGGGGCCTACCTTAGAGGCAAGGCTCTATACACTGGAGTACTTTTGATGTGTCCCATCAACTCGCAGAACGAGGAGAAGCTTGCTTAGTACACCGTCTCCCCGCCCACGGGAGCGGTGGCTCGCAGTATGAGGAGAAGCGTGCTTACGAGTAGTAGTAGTAGTAGTAGTAGTAGTACTCCTACTACTGTACGCCTTATGCCCGCTCCCTCGCCCACGCGCGCGGTGGCTCGTAGCACGATGAGAAAATTTTACTCCCTCCATCTAGGTGAGTAAGTCATCTTAGGTTGTGCATCATGACCAAGGAGGAGGAGAAAACGAGAGAACTTAATGTTCATTTGCTAATTAATAGCATTGCATGCAATGAACTAACCACTGCATGTCATGTTTGGTAGTCTCAAGTCATTAAAAGCATGCACACCCCACATCTCCTATTGGTTGATATGTCAAGAAACAAGAACGAGGTAGAATTTAATGCACGGCGCATAAGTGTTTTGGAATTATTTGGTTTTCGTAAGACGACCACACACCTAGACGGAGGGAGTACTAGTCCCTCCGTTTACTCCTCGTCCCTACTACGTACCTTGGTTAGTGCTCCCTCCATTTACTTATACAAGGCCACTATAAAAAAATACATTTTGCATCTATACAAGACCACAAATAGTAATCGAGACAAAATTTACTACTCCCTCCTTTCCAGTTTATGGCTCAATTTCAATATCTCTCCAACCAAGGTAGACGGTGAGTGGTCGAATTAATTTCGTAGTTTCCACAATTAATTAGTACGCTCGTTTTTCTCAAGAAGTTATGTTTACCGAGGCATTAATTAGAACGAATGCATGAATGACCACTAAATTTCCATGAACTTGTACATACATTGGTTAGTTTCCTCTTGACACTGCTTGCGTCGGGTGATCAAACGCACCTCGAAATCCAACATGTAATGGTACTACTACTAGTATAGTAGAATTGAGACTTATCAAACAGAAAAATGAATGTTTTTTAGATGAGCCCTATAAACCCTAGTGGGTACGTACTCCGTAAAAATAGATTTTTCCAAAACTAAGTCGCTCCCTTTCATGAATTCTGTAGTATACTCCTCCGTCGACGCTCCCTTTCATGAATTCTGTACTTCCTGTCACCGACATGTGGGACATATAGCAACCGGGTCAATGTGTCAAACACCAAATAACAGTGCAGAACAGCAGGGGGGATGCACCCCACTCGTGTCGGCCCAGTAGTAGTAATGGGCAATGAGACGTCAAATCACAATGCCGCACCTTCCCATACGGACGAAGCAACCATTATTTCACACTTTGGTTCGCCATCATCTCAAACCACGTAGTATTGCTTCTGCCTCAAGAGGGACATGCGCATCGCCATGGTATATCATGACACGTGGGACCGCATGACAGGTCATGCTCCCCCGCCGATCGCTCGGTCAAATCACCTCATTTTTACTATACTTCCTCCATATCGGTTTACTACATGGCATGTGCGTCGTTCTAGGTTGAGAATTTAACTGGCTATATATGTGATGAACCGTACTCCAGCCTTTTAAAAAATGTATACTTTTGTACAGTAGTACTATCGATGGATTGCACCGTGGAGCAAAAATTGAAATTAAAAAAAAGGTGGTATATATAGAGAGCGCTCGTCGCCAAATTATGCATATAGTACTATTAAAAAAGCTAGTACGTGCTTAATTGGGGTGCTAAATTCTATTAAAGAAATACTAGTAGTATGTATCATACTGAGGAGTTAAAGTAACAAGAAGAAACATAACATAGTTCTGCTGGGGCTCAACGCAACACACCCCCCAAATTCAACTAAGCACACCTGAAATTAAACTATGCAACTAATCCGATAGACACTGCATTAGAACCACCACGAGCAATGATACTGACACCTTACTCACTCGGAGGAGTCCTCGTCCACGTCCTCGACTTCGTCCTTGTCCCTCTTCCTCTTGGCCGATACTTCTTTGCTTGAACCGCACACTTGGCTCTTGCTCTTCATCCAACCCTTGTAGATATCGAAACAAAGGTAGCCATCCATTGCAGCATAGTGGATGTGTTCTATATCTAGTACATTCCGCTGCCATGCATAACGATGAAATGTGTAATGAGGTTTCTCCAGTTTACCGTACGAAGGATGACCCATGGCTCCTGCCAGGGTCAGCATTGAAGGCTGACGAGAGGACACCAGCCGATTCTTCTGGAGGTCGAAGGTGTTGCCTACAACGAGGCCTATCCGACCGAGGACTTATGTGCCATTACCAAAGTCTACAATAACGAATTTGACTAGGTTGCTCTCGAGGAAGTCCTTAAAATCTAGGCATTCAACGTCGACATGGCATATGTGGTAGACCAAGCATAAGTCATGCACGGAAACCTTGATCACGGCGGGCTTCTTCCTCTCTTCATCTTAGATCCTTCTCTCGTCCCATGACTTGAAGGAAATATGCCCTAGAGGTAATAATAAAGTTATTATTTATTTCCTTATTTCATGATAAATGTTTATTATTCATGCTAGAATTGTATTAACCGGAAACATAATACATGTGTGAATACATAGACAAACACAGTGTCACTAGTATGCCTCTACTTGACTAGCTCGTTAATCAAAGATGGTTAAGTTTCCTAACCATAGACATGAGTTGTCATTTGATTAACGAGATCACATCATTAGGAGAATGATGTGATTGACATGACCCATTCCGTTAGCCTAGCACTTGATCGTTTAGTATGTTGCTATTGCTTTCTTCATGACTTATACATGTTCCTGTAACTATGAGATTATGCAACTCCCGTTTACCGGAGGAACACTTTGGGTGCTACCAAATGTCACAACGTAACTGGGTGATTATAAAGGAGTACTACAGGTGTCTCCAAAGGTACATGTTGGGTTGGCGTATTTCGAGATTAGGTTTTGTCACTCCGATTGTGGGAGAGGTATCTCTGGGCCCTCTCGGTAATACACATCACTTAACCCTTGGAAGCATTGCAACTAATGAGTTAGTTGTGAGATGATGTATTACGGAACGAGTAAAGAGACTTGCCAGTAACGAGATTGAACTAGGTATTGAGATACCGACGATCGAATCTCGGGAAAGTAACATACCGTTGACAAAGGGAACAACGTATGTTGTTATGCGGTTTGACCGATAAAGATCTTCATAGAATATGTAGGAGCCAATATGAGCATCCAGGTTCCGCTATTGGTTATTGACCGAGAATAGTTCTAGGTCATGTCTACATTGTTCTCGAACCCGTAGGGTCCGCACGCTTAAGGTTTCGATGACAGTTATATTATGAGTTTACATGTTTTGATGTACTGAAGGAGTTCGGAGTCCCGGATGAGATCGAGGACATGACGAGGAGTCTCGAAATGGTCGAGACGTAAAGATTCATATATTGGATGATATGGTTAGGCCAAGGGTTCAAGCCCATGAGGCTTTAGGTCGGTGCAAAAGGAGTTTTGCGGAGGCCAGGGGGCCAAACGCCGGAGACCATGCGTCTGGCCCTGGGCCAGACGCCGAGGCCCATGGCGTCTGGGCCAGACGCCAAGGATTGTGGCGTTTGGTCCTGGAGTCTGAGTGGGACTCTTGCCTTTCGGGCAAAACCGACTTGAGGAGGTTTTTGCTCCAAGTTTCGACCCCGGGGCTCAACATATAAATAGAGGGGCAGGGCTAGCACCAAAGACACAACAATTGATCCCTTGGATCTCTTAGCCGTGTGCAGTGCCCCCCTCCACCATAGTCCACCTCGATAATATTGTAGCGGTGCTTAGGCAAAGCCCTGCGATGGTAGAACATCAAGATCGTCACCACACCGTCGTGCTGACGGAACTCTCCCTCGACACTCGGCTGGATCGGAGTTCGAGGGACGTCTTCGAGCTGAACGTGTGCTAGAACTCGGAGGTGCCATAGTTTCGGTGCTTGATCGGTCGGGCCGTGAAGACGTACGACTACATCAACCGCATTGTGCTAACGCTTCCGCTTACGTTCTACGAGGGTATGTAGACAACACTCTCCCCCATCTCGTTGCTATACATCACCACGATCTTGCGTGTGCGTAGGAAATTTTTTGAAATTACTACGTTCCCCAACAGTGGCATCCGAGCCAGGTTTTATGCGTAGATGTTATATGCACCTACCACGACCGTCGCGTCGCTCGCGCGGCTGCGCCGTTGGAGATTTAACACGGTGCGTTAGGCTATCTGATGTTGGCATGTCATACATAGTCATCACTTAGTCACTCATACTATAACAAGGTTAGCTATAAGGTTGGCTATAAGTGTATTTTTTTACTCCTCTCTATCTCTTTCTTCGTACTCCCTCCGTCCCATAATATAAGAACGTTTTGACACTAGGACACAGGGAGTACTAGTATTTATTACATTTGCCAAGGAGTGACCTCTTCCAATGAAATGGTGTTGCTAAGTTTGCTTCATTTAATTAGCTATAGACTCAAAATTGTCTTTTCACCTAGGTACACGCGCTTAGCACCATTTCTTCCTTGGGTCATCAAACTTGCCACATTAGACTTTATGCCAATGTGGCAAGCTTAGCACCTGTAGGAGTAAGTAAGTACTACAATAGTGGGCTATAAGCCCGCTTTACATGGCATTTTTGCATGTGTGGAGGAAAGAGGCAAGGAAAAAGTGGAGAAGTGGGTCTCATGCCAGAGCCAGCCTCAACTACATGGTGGAGCATTGGGAGAGGCACCTGTATGGAGGTGGTCAGGAATCGGGAGACTCACGCCGGTCGTAGCACCGCAGTTAAAATGATAATGGCAAGTCAAATCACGGGGGCCCACCTGTTCAGCAGTAGCTCGCTGTCAAATCACACAGCCCTACGTTTGCAGCAGCCTACTCCCTCGTCTTCTCGTGTCTCTGTCGAACAGACTAGGCAGAACTGCCCCGCCTACCGCGCAAGAAAAGCCCCGCCCTCGACTTTTAAATACAACTACATCCGCTTAAGAATCCAATGATATAGTAGTACTTTTTGTGACATACTAGTAACTCATATTTAGTTAGTCAAATGGATGACCTAGAACTACGTGAACGCCCTATAAACCGAGACGCCTAAAATAAAAAACCGAGACAGAGAGGGTAGTTTAGCACGTATCTTTTTAGATCAATATAGTCGGGATTCACCAAGGAGCAAAACCAAGTGGTAGGTTGCTCCTGTTGTGTTGGCGTAGCAACTCAAGCAGGGTCAGTCCGCACACGAAATGGCGACACACTTAACAGGACCCCTTTGGCCTACATGTGGCTCATCCACCGTCTTGTTCCACGTGTGATGCACCAAATTACAGTTCGGAGCAGCGGTTGGAACTGGAGGCACCCCGGTCGTAGCGTCGTAGTAGTAGAAAATGAGCGATGAGGGGTCAAATCACAAAGCCCCACCTTTCCCGCATTAAGCTGGACGGACAAATCAACCATCATTTCACTCTAGGGCCCGCATTAAGCTGGACGGACGAAGCAACCATCATTTCACTCAGGGCGCAAGAGCATAAAGAAAAGAGAAAACAATGATGCGTGCGGCAACTACCTAGGGCACCCTAGGGTAGGGGTCTCCACTACATATCCTTTTTTTTGAAAGTGCCTCCACTACAAATTGGCTTCTCCCTCGTCCTCTTGAAGAAAACCGATGATGAGTGCGGCGGTAGGGTTTGTAGGAGTACTACGGCGTGCGGGGCCACATCATAGTAAACGGGTTCGAGTCGACGCATGTGTGGGCCGCTTGGATTTACGGGAACGAGGCAGCATTTTGGGTTCGGGGATCAGTGGAGATATAGTACGTACAAAAAATTGTGGACATAGGTTCGACCGAAAGGCAATGATGCATTGAACGCATGAGGTTTTGAAACCAAATAATGAATAAATACACACTATAGCATGTAAACTTTGAGTCATATATGCATGATGTAGATGTTCGTTTAGTTCTTATAGTTCATCTCATTCAAAATCAATTAGTTTTATAAAAATGTTAAGATTCATGGGGTTGTGCATTGTAAAGCATAAAGTAAAAAAACAAATAATGGCAATTCATTTAGAAAAAAACAATTATGATACAGAAGATTCTAGAACAAAGGAGAAGTGCTTGTGTTTTGAGGTTTGTGCATTATGCTTAATTTCAACCATGGAGTCTTCTAAATTGTACATGTGGCAGATCTAGTGGAATGTTGATGATATCCAACGGCTAGTAGTACTCGGATTCGCCATATCTGCATTGTCGGATTAGCTTCATCCAGCGACCATCTTTCAAAGTTATTGGCACACTATATAGTTCTTGTGCCATAGTTGCATGTTTTGGAAAAAAACTACTAGTGGGTTGTACTATCTATTTAGGAATAGAAGATGTATACATGGAATTTGTAGGGAAAGAGATGACATGGAGCATCTCAATTGCTATGAGTAGGGATTGGAAAAGAGATGTCATTTGGTTCACATCATAGGAACTTTTCTATTGAATCTAGATATGACATGTATCTCAATTCCTATGAGGAGGGATTAGAAAAGATATGTAATTTGGTTCAGATCATAGGAACTTTTTTTATTGAATATACGCTAATGTTTATTTTCCTTTGAAATTAAGGGAGTATAGGAATCCATTCATTTGAACCAAGTGGCTCTAAAGCTATAGAAATGATATCATGTTTATTTCCTTTGAAATGTGGAGTATATGAATATATTCCTATGAACCAATTGGCTCTAAAGGAAAAAATCCTATAAAAATCATATCATATAGAGTTCCTATGATATTCCTCGACACCAAAGGATGGTTGAAATTGATGCGGGTGATATGATGGTCTTATTTTGTAGACTCCTCCCCCATCTTTATAGTTACCTCTCGAAGATGAATGAAATGATATATACAGGGTATTCTACATGTGCAATTTGGTACACGAAAACTCGGTAAAAGTTTGCGAGGTTTGAATTTTCAATAAAGCTATATGCACTGCATTTTGGAACGGAGGGAGCATACGACAGTTGCTAACACTCACGTGGAAGATTTGTGTGTAGGAGGAGTGTCTGTTCTGTTAAATGACATGGCAAAACTAACACTGTCGGATGCCGATCTAACGGTTCTTACGGCGTTCGTCAGGAAAAGGCTTGTGGCAAATGTTTGTCGGATAATGATTTACGGACACATGCATTGCATTGATACGTGCCCCCTCCCTCTCACGCACACGCACCCTCACGAGTCACGACTCTCCCAAGTCCTCTCGCAGACTCGCACGTCGCACCCACCATCTATCTGCAGGAAGATGTCATGCACATATGTGCTCCTCACACCCTACCCTCAGAACTTCTAAAAAACAAAAGACGTCACGCACATTTTATTTTAGCTCACACGTCACACACTTATACTAATAATCTTGCGGCGAACGTTCTTTGGGCATAGAATATTGCACTCTCATGAAGAGAAGCGGTGCACGCACGCACTAGTTCTCTCACTCCCACTCACTGGTACATGTAGGAGCGCATTTTTTTGAAGCTGGTACAACAAAATCACTCCACTATATATATAAGTAGGAGACTTAGCGCTTGCTTTACTACGGTTCCTCTTGTTCACTCTCTCATGCTCTCCAGATCTAAGCAAGACATAGGTGGCCACACTCTCTCGCAGCTCACGGCTGGTCACAAATCCTGCCGGACAACCTCGACCGGGGCAGGGGTGTAGGTGCATCGTTCACGCAGTTGTCGGTGGCGAGGGAGGAGACCAACGGCTGCCCGCATGTCCCGATTAGTGGCCGTGCCGTTCTCTCTGAGAGAGCGCCACCTCGTGAGTACCTCCGACCCCTTCTTCCTCCCTGCGGTATTGTGGCCAAGATGCGGCCTCCCGACGCCATCTTTGCCACATGCTGACGACCCTTAGGTATATATTCCTTCAAAACCTGCCATGCTCTACTGCCCCAGCTCCCTTCGTGTGGATCTTTTTCTACTTCCGTCCATTGTTCCAAAGCCACCTAGACATTTACTATTATTAGAGGTAAAGCTAGTTCATACAGTCGACTCTAAGAGTTGGTTCAAACAGGGAAGAAAGTGGGAAAGCTATAGCATGAATCTAGGACCTGGTTCTAAGAGGAAACGGGGGAAAGTACTAGATACTGGCTACCCAACCGGTCTCTTGGTTGAAAAGATGAAGAAAGCATGGTGGATGGCAAAGGGTGGGGGGAAGTGGACCTATCTCTTGGTTGAAAAAGGAAAGAAAGTGACGGGTGTTGGTGGACAACGCGAAAGAGAATGAGCAGGTCTAGATTTCCTGTGCTCACATAGGAAAATGTCGCCGAGGAGATAAAAATGGGACAAATGCAGACATGTTGCCTGAGTGTTTGCCGCTCTCGGCAGCCACATCTGCCTCACCACTTTATGCCCCTGGTGTCCCTACACCCATATCGCTACCGTTAATGTAAACTCACATGAAGCATTAAGCAATGCCACCTAATGTCACTATAAGTAATGGTCTAGTGCCGTTGATAAATTGAAGCAATGCCACCACCATTTTATGAAGTGCTTCCATCTTGCTTTATTTCCCATGAATTGTGTTTTTGTAGTTACACTTAACTCTCACACTGCTAACATTGCTTCATCCCAGTGGAACTGCATAAATTTGATTGCACATTTACTGACCATGTGGTACTCTCATGACAGTAATACTAATGCTATTGTTCTGCATGTTAATCTAGTGGCATTGTTGATGTGATGTGATGCTACTTACTTAAGGACTCTTCATACTGTCAATCTAGTGCCAATTATAACACAATAGATGCTGCTGTTAATCATACGCCACTGCAAATATTTGTCACTATTTAAATAACCGTATTTCATATTTGCGCAAACAGGGATGTTTGTCTCCATATCGTTTCGGGATGTCTGTCTCCGTGTCATTTCTATCCGCGCAATCAAAAGCACACACCTCAGTTTTAGTACAACTGCACAAAATGAGATGGCTATCCCTCGTTTCCGTCGTCTAACCTCTAGTCTTCAAGGTATTCCTACATTGGTAGTAACTAAGGTAGAATGACCAACGCAATCTAAAAGAAGCTGATTCGTGCGTTTTACTTCCTGATTGCAATGCAGGGATGAGCAAAAACAACTGCATCCTAGTCCGAAATGCACTTTTTGCCAGTTCTTCCACGGACCAAGGACTAGCTGGCATGCGTGCACGGCGGTTTTTTGGACAGGTGCGCGGACAAGAGGCATTGTGGTCTGCTTATTTCTGCAAATAACGGTGCTTAAATTTAGCGGAATGCACAAGCATTTGAACTGGTCAGTACACTGCATGGTTCAGTTCAGCATTCCAGCTGAGACCACAATTATAATTGGTTATTCTGGAATGAGAGAACCTAACCCTGGATGGTGCCAACAAGAAAAAACCAGAGTGAACTCCAGGAAATTTAAGCCTGTCGGGAGGCCCTTTGCTCAGAGAAGCCTTGCTTGTTTTTTCCTGATTTGTCAACCTTCTCACAACTTTGTCTTCTGCTGTGAACTAGTATATGTTTGTTATGTTCTATGAATCCTTGAGATGTATAAAATTGCTTAACTTATGCTTTTCAAGTTTTTTATGAAGACGAGTTTAATGTGAGTGTTCCACATGAGCGCTGGACTAGCGTGTGAACGTTTGCAATTTATTACATTGTGGCCTCAATTAACTGCATGAACCACTATAACAAGATACATGGTTGCTTACATGTCAGACAGCAGATTGTTGATTGTTAGCTGGTCGATAGCCTAGTATTGAAGCAAGCTGAGCCAATGTGTCGTGTTTTGCACAACTGCTTACAAGTGGGGTAGCACCAACAGTGTTTACAAGTACTTATGTATACATTGGTGCACAGTTCTCAAACGAGTGCTCTATTTCATCAAAACACACACTGCTCGTATGATAAACTGTGACAACTTATGTCTTACCATGCCATATTCATGAAAAAACTAGTGAGGACGCATCTGTTTCGGCAACAATTACGATGGTTCTCACATGATTCACGGGCACACAAAAGTAGTAGCAGTTCCTATAGACGGATTCAAACAAAGTACTAGCCCCAGAGGGGTTGATAACAGGCAAGGTTCGGATAATTAGACACAATCCAAATTACTATTAAACACTAGCTGGGGAAACTATTTCATGCCTCGATCTAATTTGGGCTGGACACAAGACGGACCTTGCCATGAACATCATCGAGGACGTCCCGCAGCAGCTCAATCCTGTGAACCTTCATGAAGACAACCTCGTGGCCTTGCCACTGATAAACTTGTTTGTGGAGGCATGCCACGTCATCTTCCTGCGTAAGCTTGACAAGAACAGTATGCCTCACAAACGAAGGAGTAGCTTTGAACTTCTTGTGCTTCAGTACACCCTAGACAACACGCCTGACAATAGTGAGGCTGGAATACAACTCTCATTGGTATAACTGCAAATGGCTTCCAGGATCCAACAGCCTAAGAAGTCTGTTTTCCCAGTGCGTATATTCAGGTCATCCGCCTCATAGCGAGTGACATGTACAACCACACAATCCTTGTCTGCATCAGGGTTCTAATTGAAACAGAAACAAATTCTGAATTACTTTTAGTATAAGAAACACAAGTTATTTAAACCACTATGTATAGCATGGCATCGAAGCTAATAAAATTTTGCATTATTAATCACCACATACTTAGATGAAAAACCACAATCGAGATCAACAAAGAAGAAAATCACCTTGG
>NC_041393.1:657417502-657432418 GCF_002162155.2 Triticum dicoccoides
CAAGGGGGAAACCTGCTCCTGCAGTGCCACGGGGGATGTAACCTCAAATGGGGCGTTGACCATCTCAGTAGTGGCCGTGAGCATATCTGGGGTCCGCTCGGTGGCTACCTCCATCTTCTTGGAGCTCTCTGTCTCGTGGGGATCAGCCTCCCACATCTGCTCCAATATCGGCAGATCTTTGCCTGGTTCTCCTTGGTCCATCATGAAACGGACGAATACTAGGAGATCGCTAAAAGGAAAACACAATCGCAATGACAATGAACAAAAAAGAGAGTGAGGATCGGTTACTGCTTTGCAAAAGTTCTTTTTTTTCTCTGAACGAAAATATACCAACATCACGGATCCGCTTACCTTCCCTTCGTTGGGATAGAAGAACAGTGGCAGATGCGAGTGTTGCCTTTCTTGAAGATGGTGAGGGAGAAGGGGATTCAGCGAAGAGTGAAATGATGATTGCTTCGTCCGTCAAACTTAGACTGGGGGGGTTGTGATACGACGGCTCGTTATTGCCGCGCTACGGCCGGGGTTACTCTCCACCTGCATACTGCCTTCTAATTTGGTGGATGGCATTTGGGCCCGCACGCTGCATGGCCCGCATGTCGGTGAACAAAAGTATAACGGCATTCAGTAGAGGGAGACGTTTCAATGACCTGGGAGGAGCCAGAAGCGATAGAGTGTCTCCACTGTACTAGTAGTAATTGTTTTTCTGGCTAGCTTTAGAGTGTCTCCACTGTACTAGTAGTAATTGTTTTTCTGGCTAGCCGTAGAGTGTCTCCGCTGTACTAGTAGTAATTGTTTCTCTGGGCCCAAGACAAAACAGCCCATCCACACTAGTAAATAGTAAAATAAATTCAAAAGCCCTATATTTACTAAATGAGAGGCGCTACCCACACCCAGCACACCGCCCCCCAAAAAAACCTGGGTGCTCTTCTTCCTCCTTGCTCCCACTCACCTCACGTCAGCTCACTCCACTCGTACCCCCAAATTCCTCACCTCACTCCTACAAAAAACCCCAGCTCCCCTTCTTCCTCACTACTACAAAAAAAACTTCAGCTCCCCTTCTTCTTCACTCGCACTACAACTAGGCTCGTCATTCGTTACTCTGCTCAAATCCGTGAGCGCGATGCGACGCCCTCAAGGAAAATGGAGTCAGCTGACCCCAGCGCCAAGAAGATGAGGCTCCCGCCAGCGGTGACGCCTGTTGTAGATCCCGCACCCAGCAGCACGGGGAGAAGCGGTGACCCCGCCCCCACCGGATCCCAGGAACCCGTAGAATCTCGGGTGGACCGCATCAGCGATCTCCCGGACGCCGTCCTTGGGAAGATCATCTCGCTTCTCCCCACCAAGGATTGCTGCCGCACCCAAGTCCTCTCAATTTGGTGGCGCCCACTATGGCGCGTCGTGCCCCTTAATCTCGACAATCGTCAGCTGTCTCTCTTCAATGATTTTGAAATCCCCAGAGCCATCATCTCCTCCCACCAGGGCTTCGTTCAAAGCCTCTGCATCCCGTCATGCTACCTGAGTAAGCATACCATGCAGACCATGCCCTGCATGGTGGACGCCTGGCTGAAATCCCCTGAATTCATAGAACGACAGTTGCTTGAGTTCTACTATTCCCATGGAAATCACATACCACATACCGAACGCCATGAACTTGTGCCCTCAGCACCGATGTCCATCTCGTGGTTTTCCTCCTCTCTCCACACCGCCACCTTTGCGTTGTGCTACCTACCAGACAATCTGGTACTAAACCTTCGACTCCCATTTCTCAAGAAACTTTCACTTGTGCGGGTTCGTATATCGGAGGCCTCATTGCACAGCATCATCCACTCCAGTTGCCCTGCCCTGGAGTGCTTGGTTCTTGTTTTCATAGTTAGAATCGGTTGTCTCCAAATAAAGTCGCCTAACCTTGTAAGAATTGGAATTTCTTTTGATGGAAGGCAGCTCATCATCCAAGATGCCCCTTCACTTCAAAGGTTGATCCTTGATTCTAGTTATTCACCGTTGCAAATAATCGTCCTCTCTGCGCCTAAACTGGAGACCTTGGGTGTAATACATTATCTCTGTGCTCATTTCAATATGGTGTTTGGCTCCACAGTTCTTTAGGGACTTTATATTATCATCTACACTTGTAACCATAAGATGCATTTTAAATTTCTGCCCATAAGTTATATATCATCTTGGAGTACACATTTTGTACTAATATTATGTTCTATGCTCAATGAAGAGTTTCTCCATGGATGGCCTATCAATGGTGCTGGATTCTGTCAAGATCTTATATATCCAAATGATTAGTTTTTGATCTGAACAAGATTATTGGCTTGCTGCAATGCTTTCCATGTCTGAAGAAGTTGTATATAAAGGTGATAATTTCACACGCACATTGGAAGCCCGCATATAGTGTACTAGAATTAACCGTTCGGCTGTTGCTCTTTCGACACTCTTTTTTTAGACCTTAACTATTTTCAATCTTCATGTCTATTTAGGCAACAGGACAGGGTAAGAAAATTATAACCAATCAGTGGATTCATAACCATCGGGATTTTCTCACTTCTCATGAGATTCGATTGAAGACAATAACGCTAGAACGATATGTAGCCAACCGTGCAAACACTAGATTTGTCACATTCTTCCTGCTGAGTGCGAGGTTACTATTGTCCATCAGGCTTAAGTTTATCAGCAACATGGTTTTGACGGATGGGTATGTCGAAGAGCAAAAAAAGGAGTTTCAGGTGGGCAAAAGAGCATCTGAACGTGCCGGGCTTCTATTTACAACATATTGTGGTCATAATCCAGTAAATTTTACGACCCAAGATGTTCATTCTATGGACCTGACCGATCCATTTGACTCTGAGTGCCAAAAATAGTGTCGGGGTTAGGTGTTGTTGCCCTTTTCAACCTGGGTTTTTTTGTAAACGTGATGAACAATTAACCCTTGTGCTTTTGTACAGTTTGTAAGATGGAGTTAGATGTTCCTGCCCTTTTCAACTCGGCTGTGACTGTCATATTTTCTTTGAAACAAGGCATGGCTTGCCATTCGTTCAATTTAGAGTGAAATATTGTAACAAATCCCAACCAAGGGACATAACATCACTCTCGCCAGCTGCTTGAGCTCACTGTGCATTACAAAAGCCAAGTGATTATCCCCCACCAGCACCCACAAACTTATTTCAAACTAGCACATCAAATGGGTTGTAAATTTTCATAGGAAAGGCTGCATGACCGTGACAGATTTGGATTCTAACATTTGGGACCCGCGAGGAAACAGCCTAGCCAGTCAACAAACAATTCTGCCTACCAGCCATTGTATTGACATCCAACATTTGTCGTGTATCTTCTATCTCTTGCCTTCTTCCTCCAACCGCCCAAACCGAACCACCCCGTCGGCTCCGCCTGCTCCCGCATCCCATGGCTAGCTGCGCCTCCGCCGCCCTACCGTACGTACCCTCCAACGTTGGCCAGTCCCTCCCTCTATTCCCCCACACGTCCTGTTATCCTCCAGCTACGTCAGCCCCAACACTCACCCACACCCGAACCAGTCAACCCTCGTACTCCCCTCTGCCTGCGACTGGACCGGCGCATCTACCATGGCTCCTGTTCATTCTGTCCAAGGCCTCGCCGTCGTCCTCCGCCTTGCGGCCTTGGTTCGCTCGCCGTGCGTGGTGCGCCGCCCTCTTGCGTTGTCAACGTCCTCAAAACCGAGAGGAACAAGGAGATGACTGTACGTGGAGAGGATGACAGTAGGGACCCACCAGCGTCATGGCAGTACGCAAGCAAGTGCCTCTGTATTACAAGCCCAAAAATATGGTTCCTCCTAATGGTTGGACATCTCGGGCTCACGCCATTGTCAATGTAGTCAATAAACGAGAGAATTACACTACGAGCGCCTAACACCAGGGACCCAGCAGGTCGCGCAGTTTTTTTTGAGGAACAAGCAGTTGTTATTTATACTAGTTTTAGCGACGGATCAGGGTAACAACGGGGCTGTGCGGGGGCCGTGGCCCGTCTAGCCAGGGTTTTATTTATGTTTACCACATCATGAGCCCAGTTGTTTTTTTTTCTTGCTGAAAATGGCTAGCCCAATTCTATTTTTTTTAAAGAAATACCCAAACAAGGCCTACTTGCTTTATCGGCCCTGCTGGGCTGCAAATCTTTCAAGACGAGGAGAGTTTCATTCGGTTTGCCCAGAAATGGGCTGTACATTTTTAAAACACATCAAACCGGGAATTAGTTTCAATTTTTTTCATTACAAGATTTTAAATTCCATTGATTTTTATGCATGGACAATTATTTGGATTTTATATTTATATAAATTATTTTTCAAAATAGTTTGAATGTGAATCGATATTTCTGGATTAGAAACAGTTAACCGCACCAAAATATGAAAAAATTTGTATACTTTTTAACCGTGGCCACAATATGGGGTGTAATGCTAACAAAAAGAAGATGGGCTCCAAAAAATTCTTAAGAATTAGCAAATGGGCTGTACATTATTAGAAATAATGGCAGATGGGTTGTCTGCTGTTTTCCACAGATTTGAGGCTGACTTGTGCGCCTACTACAGGTTGACACATACGCTTTCATAAAAAAAAGGTTGATGCACACGCAACACCCTGTCAACTTAGTCAACACACGAGAGCAGTGACTATTGGATGTCCATCCAACGGCTGTCGTGCTTCTTCAATCTTTGCTCTTCATGCTCCAGCCGCTCAAACAAGCGTCGGCGGGACTGCCTGCTCCCTCCTCCCCATGGCCGGTTGTGCTGCCGCGCAGGCCTCACCGCCCCACCGTACTCCCATGGCTGGCCTAACCATCCCTCTACCGACACACACCTGCTGTTATTCTTCGGCGACAGCAGACGAACCAGTAAACCCTCGTACAGTCGTACTCCTCTCCGCGTGGGCATCCACTGCCGCGTCTTCCCCGGCTCCGCGTCATCCCCTTCCAAGGCCTCGTCGTCGTCCACCGCCTTGGTGCTCTCGGCGCGGCGTGGTCAATGTGGTCAATGACATTCCATCGGAATAGTACTGTACGCGGAGAGGCTGACAGTTGGGTCCACGGCCATAGCCCAGTTTTTTTGTGATTTGCCAAGTCGTTTTGCCAGGCCTGTTGGGCTGCCAATCTTTCAAGACGAGGAGAGCTTTCATTCGGCTGGCCAAGAAAATGGCCCATCAATAATGAGAAATGGGATGTACATTTTTAAAACACATCAAACCGGCAATTAGTTTCAAATATCTTTTTTTTCATTTTGAGATTTTAAATTACATTAATTTTTATGCGTGGAGAATTTGTTGGATTTTATATTAATATACATTTATTTTTAAAATCAGTTTGAATGTGAGTCGAAATTTCGGGATTAAAAACAGTTCGGACCGCACCGAAATATGCAAAATTTCGTATAATTTTTTAATCGTCGCCACAATATGGGTTGTAATGCTAACAAAAAGAATATGGGCTCCAAATAAAACCTTAAGAATTAGCAAATGGGCTGTAAATTATTAGAAATAATGGCAGATGGGT
The DNA here is from genome assembly GCF_002162155.2 of Triticum dicoccoides. Taxonomy (NCBI): domain Eukaryota; kingdom Viridiplantae; phylum Streptophyta; class Magnoliopsida; order Poales; family Poaceae; genus Triticum; species Triticum dicoccoides. Next base: position 657,423,020 of record NC_041393.1, read on the forward strand.
TGTATGCTGTTTTCCACAGATTTGAGGCTTTCCTAAAAGGAAGGTTGACTCACAAGCAGTGACTGTTGGATGTCCATCCAACGGACATCGTGCTTCTTTAATCTCTGCTCTTCCTGCTCCAGCCGCTCAAACAAGCGCCGGCGGGACTGCCTGCTCCCTCCTCCCCGCGGCCGGCTGTGCTGCCGCGCAGGCCTGACCGCTCCCACCGTACTCTCATCGCTGGCCTAGCCATCCCTCTACTGACCCACACCTGCCGTTATTCTCCGGCGACGGCAGACGAACCAGTAAACCCTCGTACAGTCGTACTCCTTTCCGCGTGGGCATCCACTGCCTCGTCTTCCCCGGCTCCGCATTGTCCCCTTCCTAGGCCTCGCTGTCCTCCACCGCCCTGGTGCTCTTGACGCGGCGTGGTCAATGTGGTCAATGACCGACTTCCATCGGAAGAGTACTGTACATGGAGAGGCTGACAGCTGGGTCCACGGTGGCCGCAAGGAAGTGCCTCCTTATTACGCGCAAAATAATTATTCCTCCACCTGACAGCGAGGACCCACCAGACGGGCCACCATATTTCATGAAAAAAAAATGTTTCCCCCTTGACTGTTGGGACCTACCAGGTGTAAATCGGGACGCAATGTTCCGTCTCCTGCAAATGGATTAGCTAGCAGTTTCTCTATCATACCCGAAGGAATCTCAAAGTAAATATTTTCATAAAGTTCAGTAGGTTGAGGAGCAACTCTTTGCTCTTCTGGTTGGGGTGAAGATACCCCAAACAAGCCCCTCAAAGGATTAGTTTCCATAGTGACAAGTAACAGAAAATTTCAGCACACTATATAAATGTTTCCTTACCAAGTTCCACTCACCAAAAGCGCAACACTTCCCGGCAATGGCACCAGAAAAGAGTCTTGATGACCCACAAGTGTAGGGGATCAATCATAGTCCTTTCGATAATTTAGAGTGTCGAATCCAACGAGGAGCAGAAGGAAATGATAAGTGGTTTTTAGTAAGGTTTTCTCTGCAAGCACTGAAATTGTAGGTGATAGATAGTTTTGTGATAAGATAAATAGTGACGAGTAATAAGTAAATAAAATAAGTAAAGTGCAGCAAGGTGGCCCAATCCTTTATGTAGCAAAGGATAAGCCTGTAAATTTTCTAATAATGAGAAAGGAGCTCCCGAGGACACATGGGAATTTCGTCAAGCTAGTTTTCATCACTTTCATATGATTCGTGTTCGGTACTTTGATAATTTGATATGTGGGTGGACCGGTAGTTGGGTACTGCCCGTACTTGAACAAGCATCCCACTTATGATTAACCCCTATTGCAAGCGTCCGCAACTACAAAAGAAGAATTAAGGTAAACCTAACCACAACATTAAACATATGGATCCATATCAGCCCCTAACGAAGCGACGCATAAACTAGGGTTTAAGCTTCTGTCACTCTAGCAACCCATCTTCTACTTATTACTTCCCCATGCCTTCCTCTAGGCCCAAATAATGGTGAAGTGTCATGTAGTCGATGTTCACATAACACCACTAGAGGAAAAGAAAACATACATCTCATCAAAATATTGAACGAATACCAAATTCACATGACTACTAATAGCAAGACTTCACCCGTGTCCTTAGGAACAAACGTAACTACTCACAAAGCATATTCATGTTCATAATCGGAGGAGTAATAATATGCATAAAGGATCTGAACATATGATCTTCCACCAAGTAAACCAATTAGCATCAACTACAAGGAGTAATTAACACTACTAGCAACCCACAGGTACCAATTTGTGGTTTTGATACAAGATTGAATACAAGAGAGGAACTAGGGTTTTGAGAGGAGATGGTGTTGGTGAATATGTTGATGGAAATTGACCCCCTCTCGATGAGAGGATCATTGGTGATGATGTTGGTGATGATTTCCCCCTTCCGGAGGGAAGTGTCCCCGGCAGAACAGCTCCGCCAGAGCCCTAGATTGATTCCGCCAAGGTTCCGCCTTGTGGCAGCGGAGTTTCATCCTGTAAGCTTGCCCACGATTTTTTCCAGGGTAAAAACCTTGATATAGCAGAAGATGGACACTGGAGGCCCACCAGGGGGCCCAGGAGATAGGGGCGCGCCCTATAGGGGGCCCTCCTCTCTCCTGGATAGGGTGTGGGCCCCCTGGTGTATTTCTTTCGCTCAGAAATTCTTATTAAATCCAAGAAGATGTTTCATGGAGTTTCAGGACTTTTGGAGTTGTGCAGAATAGGTTTCCAATGTTTGCTCCTTTTCCAGCCAGAATTCCAGCTGCCGGCATTCCCCCTCTTCATGGTAAACCTTATAAAGTAGGGCCGTAAGTATTGAGATATAATGTGTAATAACAGCCCATAATGCAATAAATATTGATATAAAAGCATGATGCAAAATGGATGTATCAACCACCTCAAAAGTTAACTTTTCAGCCCTAGAATCATGCTCATCTCCAAAGGACACTTCCAGCTCAATCTTACCCACTGGGTATGCCGACTTACCAGGCACCACTCCATGGAAAACAGTGTTGGATGTCTTAATATTTTTATCAGTTAACCCCATGCGACGGAAAGTCTCATAATAGAGGATGTTAATGCTACTGCCTCCAACCATGAGCACCTTAGTGAACTTATATCCACCAACCTGAGGCGCTACCACCAAGGCCAAGTGACCCGGATTGTCAACCCGCGGAGGGTGATCCTCCCTACTCCATAGAATAGGCTGCTCGAACCATCTCCAATAACGAGGAACTACTGGCTCAACAGCGTTCACAACCCTCTTATGAAGTTTCTGATCTCGTTTGCACAAACTGGTGGTAAACACATGGTACTGTCCACTATTCAGCTGCTTTGGATTACTATGATATCCAGATTGCTACTGTTGCTAACATCCCTAGCCAGATTGCTGATTATACCCACCTTGGTTACCTTGAGAGCCTTGAAAGTTGGAATTTGAACCGCCGCCCGAGCCATGAAAACCGCCGCCACCTGAGCCGCCGCCCGGCCCATGATTATCGTCAAACATGTTAGAGTTCTTGAAAGTCTTCATGATCGTACAATCCTTCCATAGGTGAGTGGCCGATTTCTGCTGAGTACCATGCCTCGGACAGGGCTCATTCAGCAACTGCTCAAGAGTAGGACCTGACCCGCCGGATCGAGGAGGTGGTCTCCCCTTGCATCGTTGATTGCTGCCCTGCGCATTGGTGTTAGCCACAAACTCCGAGCTACCATCAGCCTTACATTTATTATTGCCTCCTTGATTCGCCGGGTTATGCTGAGGACCCTTGGCGTTGTCGTTGTTCTTTCCCTTCCCTGCCTTCTCATCGTCAGACTCAGGATCCTTGGTACTATCAGAGTCGGCGTACTTGACTAGAGCTGCCATTAGCTGGCCCATGTCATTACAATCACGCTTGAGCCGCCCCAGCTTCTGTTTCAGAGGCATAAAACAGCATTTTTTCTCCAACATTAAGACTGCGGAGCCAGCGTCCATCTTATCAGATGAATGTATTATGGCTTTGACCCGGCGCACCCAATGGGTCGTGGACTCACCCTCCTCTTGCTTGCAATTAGTCAAATCCACAATTGACATGGGCTGCTTGCATGTATCTTTGAAGTTCTGAATAAACCGGGCCTTTAACTATGCCCATGAACCGATGGAATTAGGTGGCAATCCCTTCAACCAAGTGTGTGCCGTTCCATCCAACATCATAGTGAAGTACTTGGCCATTGCAGCATCACTGACTTCCAATAGTTCCATGGCCATCTCATAGATTTCAATCCATGCCAAGGGCTGTAAGTCGGCCGTGTAATTAGGCACCTTTTGAGGCCACTTGAAATCCTTGGGCAAGCGCTCATTACGCAGAGCCGGCACCAGACAAGGGACACCTCCAGTCCTAGTGGTCACGCCTGCCTCAACAGAAGTCGTCGGATAAACCGAAAAAGACTGGTAAGCCGCCCGCTGAGCCGCCTGCTGAGCCGCCCGCTCTGCTTCTTGGTGTATCCTGTCCTGATCAACCAATTTAGGAGCTCCATCACGCGCTGGGTCATGCCTGCACAACTGGTCACGGTGCCGGGTGTTGTTTGAAATGGCCGCTGAAACCATGTGCCTGCTATAGCTCGGGCTCTAGCTTGGGCGAGGGGTCGAATGAATCATGTCTTGGCTGTAAGAGTACGCCTCCTGCTGCGCTAAAGCCATCTGAAGAAGCTCTCTGACCCTTCGTGTTTCAACCGCCGTCGGAGAGTCGCCATCCACCAGGAGAGCCGCCAATCGTGCCGCCACGGCGATCATGTTCTCCAAGGGGTTAGAATAATGACCCGGTGGTGTTGGTACATAGTAAGGCGGAGTAGTATTCAGACGGGGAGGTTCCATCACCCGTGGCTGAACCGGCGTCCCAGCCCTGGGTGTTGCAACCCGGTTTACCTCTGGCGGGTTACTGGGCCCTGCACCGGGGGTACGGAAGAGGTTTCTAGGATCATAAACCGGAGGTAGACGGGATTGAGTCTTCTGGTACCTTCTCCTCATGACCTCATTTGACGCGTTCTGATCCATCGTGAGCTAAAAAGCCTACGGCTGAATCCACTGAGCTTGAGCATCCAGAGTCGCCCGCTCTGCGGTCATCCTGACGTCTTCCGCCGCCAGGTCTTCCTTAGCTTGCATTATATCCCGCTTTAACTGCGCCACTTCCGCATCATGTTGAGCTTGATCCGCCGGGTTGACTGCGGCGGTTAATAGAGCTGTCATCTTATCCATCAAATTCATCAGAACCTGAGCCGGCAGGCGCACAGGGCCTCCTGCCCCGGCTGCGCTGGCCCGGAGGTTATCGCTGCCGTAGCCGTGAGAGTTTTGAACGGGTTGTGTGCCAGCCATGAAGATCCCAACTCTACTCAGTGGCTCAAAGAGGTCCGGAATACTGCTGCCATCGGAACAGCCCCCAAGCCCGCTGTCTTGCAGTTGATACAATGAATCCGTCTCACCCATGGATGACTCACCATCAGAGTAGATGGCCGTCTCTCCGCTAGACACAGATCCTTCAGAGAGTTCCCATTGATGGATGCATCCTACGAAGGCACACTTCATGGCAGGTTGAGCCCGGGCGGGTCTTGCACGCTGAGCCGTCTCGACGATGTCGGTGTAGATGTCCGGCTCAGGGCCCGGCTCGCCGATCTTGCCGATGAAGACGTGGATTCCACCGAAGGGGACCTGGTACCCGTACTCAACTGAGCCGGCATCGGGGGCCCAGCCTGCATCGTTGATGTAGAGCTTGCCGCGACGACTCTTAGTCATCCAGCCCACAGCGTATCCCTTGAGCCCTTCGAAGCTTCCCTTCAAGAATTCAAATCCATCGTGCGCTGGCCCCACGGTGGGCGCCAACTGTCGTGGAATTGTCATGGCAGATGTCCTATTGAAAGGACTTAGTCGTGGAGCCATCGCAACTAGGAAGCTTAAAGGGGTTAAAACGAGACAAAGGACACGGGAGTTTATACTGGTTTGGCCCCTTGTGGTGAAGGTAATGGCTTAATCCAGTTTGAGGTGGGATTGATTATCTCTCGATTACCAGGGAGCCAATCCGCTTGACCTAGTTCTCGATCTAATATTACTTGCCCTGAACCGCCGCTGGGTCATCCCTTTATATACAGAGGTCGACGCCCTGCGGCTCATAGAGTCCCGGCCGGCTCATAAACAGTGTCCGGCTCGGTCTCTATCTCTATTCTTGCCTTACAATACAAGTTACATACATATGGCGGTTTATCTCTATGGGCCTTGAGTCGCCTTTGGGCTTTGGGCCCTTAACTGAACCGCCATCTTCAAGTGTCGTCTTGGGCTTCATGAATCATCATAGGTATAACCCGGCCCCTCCTGGGTGGGTCATACCTAATAGTTATATCCCCAACACAATCAAAGAGTTTTGGCATCACAATATGCAACAAGAACCAGAATATGAACATGCAATTAATCATAAATAAAGAATCGATTTAGGATCACAAATCAACATTTTCTTGAGGAAATTATCCATGTGCTCTATTTCTATTGGAACAATCACAAGGCTTAAATTGCAGGAGAGTGAATTGTGGGGCTCAAATTTAAGCAACACTCACATTCGGAAGATGAAATCAGCCTCTGCCGTGATGACTTTCACCAAGTAGGACACCCATCCCTGCTGGCCCAAATAGGAGAAACACCGTCCACTACCTGCAATTTTCCACCATCTATGAACACTAGTAGAAAAACACCTATTAGACCCGGTTCGTAAGGGCCTTTAGTCCCGGTTCGTGAACCGGGACTAATGGGTCGTTACTAATACCTGCACAAATTAGTCCCGGTTCAAACACAAACCGGGACAGATGGTCCTCCACGTGGCCGGTGCGCCGAGCCCAGGCAGGGGGCCTTTGGTCCCGGTTGGTGGCACCAACTGGGACGAAAAGTCCATTTTTTAGAAAAGTGGCATGATTAGGGGTTTTGGGGGTTATTTTTAGGTTGTTATTATAGCTAGCTAATAGAGAGAAGTGTCCTCTCTTATATCTTCGTCCTTGGTTTACCCGCTGATATAATAACTCATGCATGCTCGCATCATACATCATCATATATAATAACAAGTCCTACTAATCATGCATCATCATACAACTTTTACTCGTTATTAATAATAAGTCATGCGATCATCATCCTTATAGTCATCGAACCCAACCCTACATAATTGTTCTTAGCACATGATCATCAGTATCAGGTAGGACCTAAACACCCTTAAGGTAAAATAGCATAAAACAATATAGACCCTGACTCTCCATTATGAAGAATGGCGATCATCCTGTCTCCAATTCTTGCCCTTCGCTGCTTTTTGCTTCCAAGAAGCTCCTTACGACTGTCCATACATTTTTCCATTCTTTGATTGTCATGTCTCCACTTATTTTAGAAACCCGGTATGGACAGTTGAGATTCGTAGGAAGACCTAGTTGTATGTTCAAAACATGAAGGGTACTGTGCGTATACATCAGATGAGGCACACAATCATTCGGGATTATCTGTTGAAAAACATAGTAATAACTTCATAGTTAGCAATGATGTACTAGTTTTACAAGTGTGCAAAAAGATGCACGGATGTCATAATAGTAAAAAAATTACCAGGGTATCTCCATGGTAGTTACCGTAGTTCAACACGTGCACTAGTGGCATGTATTGATCATAATGTTGAGGAGTTTGATTGTAGATATTGTAATTCTCAAGATCAGTACAAAATGCGACCAGATGATTTTTCTCCTGATAAGTTAATTTGGTGCCTTCGGTGTAGTAGGTTCTGTCTACCATCTTCCGCACATTCTTTGAAGAATGAAAATAAGCTGTCAATGGAAATAAGTTGTCAACTATTTTGAAATAAACAATATAAATTACTTAATAACTATGTTAAGCTCACATGGGGGAAGAATTGGAGGTGTATCCACAAGGACCCAAATCGAAGGTCTCTCTTGCTCGATTATAGGATCACCAAGATCCATGGTGACAAGCATACCCTCATCAAGACCATACATCTTGCAAAGTGCTTCCCAATTTTTGCAACCAAAATGGGTTACACTCTGAGCATTGTACAGCTTTACTTGAAAATCCACACCATGATGGGTACTTAGGATAATTTTTTTGGTTTCGATACTTTCATGGTTTTCAAAACCCATCCTCTCCAAGACATAGCGTCTTGCAAAGCATGGGATAAGCTAGTCGAATTGGAAAAGATGAAAAATACATGTTAAAATAGTTGAAGTCGTGCTTAATTACGAAAAAATCTATTGTCGTCGTTGCGTACCATATGAACATCGCAGGTCTCCTCGAGCTTAATGCTGAAGCGCCGATCTTCGTCTAGCTCAATGAACCTGTCACAGATACCTCGGTCGTCATGGCATCAGTCGCACTCCCCCGAGTGGTTTTCGTCGTCCGATGAGTACGACATTTCCGACCTATGTTCATAATTCAAATATTAAACTAGATTATTATTATTAATCACGGGTTGACTATCGGTGATGTACGTAGCTCCTCCTTTCATTCCCGAGTGCATTATTATACCAAATTGTCTAGCACACGGGAATGAAGGAGAACTTATCCAATATGAGCATTCAATAAGCAAAACCAAATCATAAAATAAGCAAAACCAAATCATAAAATAAAGTAGTATTCAAATTAGCATGCATTCAATAATTATAAGCAAAAGTACATCATCTCTTGGTGTCCGTACATCGTCGAATATTATCACTAATACAACTAGAACCGTAGCGCCCGACGGGTATCGACGCGGGCGGTGGACACCCAAAGATAAGGAACCATCATAGGATCATAGCTCCAGTGAGATCCCTGAAGAACCTGCCAGGTATTGTCGAACCTGCCCTCCAATGCAACCATGTAGCGACGGACGTGCTCGTCCTCCTCGCTGACACGGTGACATACCACCTCCGCGGTGTCCGAAAGCCTCAGCACCGTCACTGGCCCACGCGACCGCCACCAAACAAGGATCGGGTCAACAACGGGCTGCCTCCTCACCAACCTACGTCCCCCGAAAGGTAGCACCTCTCAATACCAGCCCGGCGGAGCCCAGTCCCGAACATGGCCCTGATCAAGCAGGCCTCCACCGCCGAGTCGACGACGACGAGGATGCGGGATAGGCATCGCCGACGTTGATGCGGGAACTACTTCTATATATAGTTAAATAAAGTAGTTTTATTAATTAAATCAACTATCTAGTTCAACTACTAAACACTTACTATAAATAAATAAAGTAGTACTTACTAAAAACAAACTACTTCTATATATAGTAAAATAGATTAGTTTATTAAATCAACTAGCTAGTTCAACTTTATATAACTACTTCTTATTTTTTTCCTTTTTCTAAATACTATGAACAAAAAAATCATTAAAATTCTATGAACAAAATTAATTACACAATCTAAATATCACCAAAAAAATCTATTAACAATAATATCACCAAACATGCATATTCAACAATAATATCACCAAAAAATGTATTAACAGAAAAAAATCTAACATAATATGAACAAATTAATTACACAATCTAAATTACACAATATGAACTACATATCTAAATTACTACACATCTAATCTAACAAAAAGATCTATTAACAATAATATCACCAAACATGCATATTCAACAATAATATCACCAAAAAAATCTATTAACAGAAAAAAATCTAACATAATATGAACAAATTAATTACACAATCTAAATTACACAATATGAACTACATATATAAATTACTACACATCTAATCTAATAAAAAAATCTATGAACTGCAAAAAAATCTAACAAAAATAAAAAAAAGTTGCTCACGGCCGGCGACGACGACGGCGACGGCGAGGTGCGGCGCTGGGTGGCGACGGCGTTGAGGCAACGCGGGCTGGGGC
>NC_041393.1:657432603-657497418 GCF_002162155.2 Triticum dicoccoides
GGGGCGGGGCGGGGCGGGGCGGCGTCAGGGCGGGGCGGCGACGGCGAGGTGGCGGCAGCGGACGCAGCGACGGGAGAGGAGGAGGAGATATCGAAGTCAGGAGAGGACGACGGCGCGCTAAGTGTTGTATATATGGCAAAGGCTTTGGTCCCGATTCGTGAAACAAACCGGGACTAATGCCCTCTTTAGTCCCGGTTGGAGCCGCCAACCGGGACCAAAGGCCTCTTTTCAGCAGCCCAAAGGGCGGGAAACGAAGACCTTTGGTCCCGGTTGGTACCCCAAACCGGGACTAAAGGGGGGCATTGGTCCCGGTTAGGGCCACCAACCGGGACTAAAGAGAGGCATTGGTACCGGTTGGAGCCACCAACCGGTACCAATGGACCCGTCTAATTACTTTTTTGTTTTCTACAGCTATTTTTTAGTTGATTCTTTCTGCAGCTGTTTTTTTAGTCCCACCTCGCCAAGCGAGAGGCACTCGCAGCTGTTTATAAGCCCTGAGTGCAAAGACGATGAAGAAGAGGCTCAATGCTCACCTGCATGTTGGTTAGCTTCAAGCCTTGAGGAATAGGGTAGACTGCACAGAGCTATGTGCAGTGCAGTTGACACTATTCCGAAAGGCTTGAAGCAAATTAACGACCATTGCGCCTCTTTTTTATTTTTAATGACTTTTTACAACTCAAAAATAAAAAGAAAAAAATAAATGTAGCAGAAAAGAAAAAACTATATAAAAACTACTCAGAAATAAATAGAAGAAAAAATAGTTGTGATTAACTTTACAAAAAAATGAGCATAGATGCTTATTTTTAATGACTTATTACAACTCAGAAATAAAAAGAAAAAAAAATAAATAAAGCAGAAAAGAAAAAAAACTATATAAAAAACTACTCAGAAATAAATAGAAGAAAAAATAGTTGTGATTAACTTTACTAAAAAATGAGCATAGATGTTTATTTTTAATGACTTATTACAACTCAGAAATAAAAAGAAAAAATAAATAAAGCAGAAAAGAAAAAAAACTACTCAGAAATAAATAGAACAAAAAATTGTTGTGATTAACTTTACTAAAAAAATGAGAATAGATGCGCTTATAGATAAAATTTGACCTAAATTTATAATAAATTTCTACTAACTTCAGAGAAATTCAGTATGAATTTAGGTCAAATTCCCTGTATAAGGGCATCTATTTTCATTTTGAGAGGAGCTCAACACGGCAGAGAGGGAGGAGCTTATAAACCGGTGTGAACCCCCTTCGGTTGGCGAGGTGGGACTAAACTGTGGCTGCAACGGGGACCAACCCTTCGGTCCCGGTTGAAGCCACCAACCAGGACCAATAGTGGTCGGCCAGGAGCAAGGACCATTGGTCCCGGTTCGTCCCACCAACCGGTACCAAAAGGTCCAGACGAACCGGGACCAATGGCCCACGTGGCCCGGCCGGCCACCGGGGCTCACGAACCGGGTCCAGTACCCCCATTGGTCCCGGTTCTGGACTGAACCGGGACTAATGGGCTGGCCTTGCCTGGACCATTGTCTCCTTTTCTACTAGTGGAACCACCAAATTATCAACACGTACGAATTCTTCTTAGTTGACACAAAATTAAAACTTCTAGGGCTACCTCATCAGCGAAGAACTGTAGCTGCTTAATGGGGAATGACAACCTCCTACGTCACTTGTCTGGCGACGTTGGAAGAGAAAGGTACCATACAACTCCTGCAGCTTGCCTCGGACTGGTGTAGTCAACATGCAGCAACATAAAATGTTGGGTAGGACTGTACGTGATTGAGAAGATCTGATATAATGTTCTTGTAGCGATTGCATGAAAATATAAATGTATTGTCAATCCCTCTCACTTGGTCATATGCTGGAACCATATTATACAATACATCACAATACACCAATGTCTCGACAATTGCATTAACCTTGGTGTCTCTGCAAGTTATTGGCATCTGCACTATGATGATTCAGGCCCTTGATTCCTCAAAACACAAATTGAGAAGATCGTTTTATGTGCATCAAGAGAGTACCATGAGCTCTATCCGAGCGCCCATGGTAGCAGACGGGATACCCAGGATGATCACAATTCGGTAGGGAGCGACGTGGTGGTTTCCTCGGGGATGGTCAGCGGCTGCTGCTGTGATGCGATATATATATATAATGAAACTGAGTAAACGTGTGACCAGCCTATACATTTTGCAGCACTGTACAAATAGTAAGAAGATATTTGGTCAAGATAACACGTCGATTCACATAACCATGCCCCCAAAAATGAGATCCTTTTCTGCATATTTGCACAGCAACACAATGTAATCAAACATATGGAAAAATTATTTGCATGCCTGAATATTATTAGAATCCGTTGATCTGAAGAAATATATAAATACTTGTTTTATTTAATTCAATCATAAAAAGGTATATTGGTTCAGGTATAGGAATTAATCTAATGCATGTATATTGTTCTAAGCTTCTCCTCTCTGGCTGCTTTCTCCTCCTTCCGATTGCTCTGTTGAGATTCTCTTTCAGAAGAACATTCAATAGAAGGAAAAAATGACTTCGGAGGAGATACATATTTTGAAATAAAAAACTGCAAAAATCCAGTAATGGTTTAGTACCTTCAGAAAAAATATGCAATTGATACACATCATTTTGGGGTGTGCTTAAGTTACCAATTAGGAGTACAACTTAGCCTTGCTTCTTGTGCGACTGAATTTCCCTAAAGCCAAATTTGCAATGGATTTCAGACTGCATGTACATCAGAGAATAGGTTAAAGCGTCTTACATCAAATACATGTGGGTTTTTGGGAGTTGTGAAGGGCTGTAGAGAGCACTCCACGCCCAATAACCAAGAACAAAGACCCAAGAAAACAACATGAAAATAGATCAAAGCATACATATGATTGAGGATGCGGCAGAATTTCTCAAAGATAAACACAAACTTCAAGGCACAACAGATCGATAGAAGGACTTGAATCTGCGGCTGCTCCCCCGCAAGCATCCATGTCCCCAGCGGCGGACACCATGCTTCTTCCTTCTGTAGACATGGGAATTAGTAGTCACTGATCATCGGATGAAGTACAAAAAGATGGAAAGAGACAGCACCTGTTATGAACACAAATACGCAGGCGACTTCAGCTTCCCATAGTTCTTGTCTTGGCCGCTACCACGCCTCTGTTCGTCTGGCAACATGGACAAGCGACAATCAGAGAGCAGCACAAAAGAACTCGTCAATTGTATCTAGTCCGTCGTGTCTGCGATGTCTAGTTCGACCCCTCTACATGATGCAGAGAGGCGACATTAGATGGATTAGTAGTGGCAAGGATGGAGGGGAGCTGCCGGTGCAACGCATCCCCAGCATCGGTGTGAAGGGAGGCGACATTGGAGGCGCGGAAGAGTGGGGAGGCGGTACGCGGTGGGCGTCGGGGAAGGGCAGGCCGCACGTGGAGTGGGTCGGCGCGGCGGTCACGGCCAGGTCGCCGCACCCGCGATATCGTGTCCTTCGCAATGAACAGCATCGCCGCCGTGCTTCCCTTCGATCTCTGTCTCTCTTCTATGGCCGGCACAATGAACGGGGCCGGTGGCAACCCCCTCGTCTAGATCCAACCACAGCAGGCATGGCCGCCGCGCTTCTCTTTGCTCTCTCTGTTTGTTCCATGACAGGCGCAAGCAACGTGGGGCGGTTTTGGAAAATGCAACTGTGCCATGGGAAAGAAGGAAAGACACGATGGCATTTGTGGGTAAAACGTGGGTGCGTGGTCGCCGGAGGCAGCGTGGGTAAAACATGATTGGTGTTAAACATCGAAGCCACGTGAATCATAGGATTCAACCCTCTCAATGGATTAGATTGTCTGGTGAAAGATCGTGGATGTCGCCTAGAGGGGGGGTGAATAGGCGCTTTAAAATAATTACGGTTTAGGCTTGAACAAATGCGGAATAAACCTAACAGTTAATTTGACAAGCACAAAACCTATAACAACTAGGCTCACATGTGTGCACCAACAACTTATGCTAAGCAAGATAAGCAACTATGTGATAGCAAGATATATGACAAAGAACAATATGGCTATCACAAATTAAAGTGTATAAGTAAAGGGCTCGGGTAAGAGATAACTGAGGCACGCGGAGACGACGATGTATCCCGAAGTTCACACCCTTGCGGATGCTAATATCCGTTTGGAGCGGTGTGGAGGCACAATGCTCCCCAAGAAGCCACTAGGGCCACCGTAATCTCCTCACGCCCTCGCACAATGCAAGATGCCGTGATTCCACTAAGGGACTGAGGGAGTCCTGGATTAGGGAGTGTCCGGATAGCCGAACTATCACCTTTGGCCGGACTCCTGGACTATGAAGATACAAGATTGAAGACTTCGTCCCGTGTCCGGATAGGACTTTCCTTGGTGTGGAAGGCAATCTTGGCGATACGGATATGTAGATCTCCTACCATTGTAACCGACTATGTGTAACCCTAACCCTCTTCGGTGCCTATATAAACCGGAGGGTTTTAGTCCGTAGGACGAACAACAGTCATACCATAGGCTAGCTTCTAGGGTTTAGCCTCTCTGATCTCGTGGTAGATCCACTCTTGTACTACCCATATCATCAATATTAATCAAGCAGGAGTAGGGTTTTACCTCCATCGAGAGGGCCCGAACCTGGGTAAAAACATCGTGTCCCTTGTCTCCTGTTACCATCCGCCTAGACGCACAGTTCGGGACCCCCTACCCGAGATCCGCCGGTTTTGACACCGACATTGGTGCTTTCATTGAGAGTTCCTCTGTGTCGTCATCTTTAGGTCCGATGGCTCCTCCGATCATCAACAACGACGCGGTCCAGGGTGAGACTTTTCTCCCTGGACAGATCTTCGTATTCGGCGGCTTTGCACTGCGGGCCAATTCGCTTGGCCATCTGGAGCAGATTGAAAGCTACGCCCCTGGCCATCAGGTCAGATTTGGAAGTTTAAACTATACGGCTGACGTCCGCGGAGACTTGATCTTCGACGGGTTCGAGCCACAGCCAAGCGCGCCGCACTGTCACGATGGGCATGATCTAGCTCTCCCGCCGGACAGTGCCCTGGAGGCCGCACAAGTGTCCGCTCCGACCCTTAGATCGGAGCCGACTGCGCCGACCGAGGACGGGTGGCTGGACACCGCCTCGGGGGCTGCTATCTCTCTGGCGATGGAGCCGAATACTATCCCTGTCCTTTGTAAGGCTCGTAACTCCAAGGTACCGGACTCCACTCCGGACTCCGGACCTTCCGCGCCCCTGCCAATCGAATCCGGTTGGGCGCCGGTCATGGAGTTCACCGCCGTGGACATTTTTAAGCACTCGCCCTTTGGCGACATCCTGAATTCACTAAAGTCTCTCTCTTTATCAGGAGAGCCCTGGCCGGACTATGGTCAAGAAGGTTGGGATGCGGACGACGAAGAAATTCAAAGCCCACCCACCGCCCACTTCATAGCCACTGTCGATGGTTTAACCGACATGCTCGACTTTGACTCCGAAGACATCGACGGTATGGACAACGATGCAGGAGACGACCAAGAACCAGCGCCTACAGGGCACTGGAAGGCCACCTCGTCATACAACATTTACATGGTGGACATCCCAAAAGATAGGAATGGCGATGGAGCAACGGAGGATGACCCCTCCAAGAAACAACCTAAGCGTCGGCGTCAGCGGCGCCGCTCTAAATCCCGCCACAGCAAAAACGGTGATTCTGGCATGGGAGACAATAACACCCTATAAAGTGCCAAAGACAACCCCCTCCAGCAAGATTCAGCACAGGAGGAGGGAGAAGCCAGCCCTCATGAGAGAGCGGCAAACAGAGAGGTAGAGGACGATAATTACATTCCTCCATCCGAAGACGAGGCAAGCCTCGACGACGATGAATTTGTCGTGCCTGAGGATCCCGTCGAACAGGAGCGTTTAAAACGCAGGCTTATGGCCACCGCAAGCAGCCTCAAGAAAAAGCAGCAACAGCTTAGAGCTGATCAAGATTTGCTAGCCGACAGATGGACTGAAGTCCTTGCGGCCGAAGAGTACGAACTCGAACGCCCCTCCAAGAGCTACCCAAAACGCAGGCTCCTACCCCAATTAGAGGAGGAAGCACTCAAACCTACATCACCAACGCAAGATGCGGCCGACCGGCCACCTCGTGGCCGCGACAGAGAGGCCTCCCGGCCCTCCACTCAAGCCGCACCCCGGCGCCGCTCAAAAAATACCAAGGCACAGGGAAGTGCGCCAGACCTGCGAGATATATTGGAGGACAAGGCAAGGCAGACAAGATCGATCTACGGATCGCGTGGGCGCCCCATGATACGTGATGATAACCGTCACGCCGTATATGGCAATTCCGGCCGGGCCGAACACAATAGACAAAGCTCATTTGAGCTACATTGTGATATAGCCCAATACAGAGGCCCCGCACACCCACTATGCTTCACAGACGAAGTGATGGATCATCAAATCCCTGAGGGTTTCAAACCCGTAAACATTGAATCATACGATGGCACAACAGATCCTGCGGTCTGGATCGAGGACTATCTCCTTCATATCCACATGGCCCGCGGTGATGATCTACACGCCATCAAATACCTCCCACTCAAGCTTAAAGGACCAGCTTGGCATTGGCTTAACATCTTGCCAGCAGAGTCAATTGGTTGTTGGGAAGACCTGGAAGCCGCATTCCTCGACAATTTCCAGGGCACCTATGGGCGACCACCAGACGCCGATGACCTAAGCCACATAATTCAGCAGCCAGAGGAATCGGCCAGACAATTCTGGACACGGTTCCAAACCAAGAAAAATCAAATCGTCGACTGTCGGGATGCAGAGGCCCTTGCAGCCTTCAAACATAACATCTGTGACGAGTGGCTTGCCCGGCACCTAGGATAGGAAAAGCCGAAATCCATGGCAGCCCTCACAACACTCATGACCCGCTTTTGCGCGGGAGAAGACAGCTGGCTAGCTCGTAGTAACAACATGACCAAGAGCCCTGGTAATTCGGATACCAAGGACAGCAATGGCAGGTCGTGTCGCAACAAGCACAAGCGCCGCATTAACGGCGATAATGCTGAAGATACGGCAGTCAATGCCGGATTCAGAGGCTCTAAACCCGGTCAGCGGAAAAAGCCATTCAAAAGAAATACTCCGGGCCCGTCCAATTTGGACCGAATACTCGATCGCTCGTGCCAGATACACGGCACCCCCAAAAACCAGCCAACCACACCAACAGGGATTGTTGGGTGTTCAAGCAGGCAGGCAAGTTACATGCCGAAAACAATTACAAGGGGCTGCATAGCGAAAACGAGGAGGAACCCCGGCCGCCGAACAATAGAGGACAGAAGGGCTTCCCCCTACAAGTGCGGACAGTGAACATGATATACGCAACCCACATACCCAAAAGGGAGCGGAAGCGGGCACTAAGGGACGTATATGCGATGGAGCCAGTCGCCCCAAAGTTCAACCCGTGGTCCTCTTGCCCGATCACTTTTGATCGAAGGGACCACCCCACTAGCATCCGGCACGGCGGATTCGCCGCATTGGTTCTAGACCCAATCGTTGACGGATTTCACCTCACTCGAGTCCTGATGGACGGCGGCAGAAGCCTGAACCTGCTTTATCAGGATACAGTGTGCAAAATGGGCATAGACCCCTCAAGGATTAAACCCACAAAGACAACCTTTAAAGGCGTCATACCAGGTGTAGAGGCCAATTGTACAGGCTCAGTTACACTTGAAGTGGTCTTCGGATCCCCGGATAACTTATGAAGCGAGGAGTTAATCTTCGACATAAGCCCGTTCCGCAGTGGATATCACGCACTGCTCGGACGAACCGCATTTGCAAAGTTCAATGTGGTGCCGCACTACGCATATCTCAAGCTCAAGATGCCAGGCCCTCGAGGAGTCATTACGGTCAAAGGAAACACTGAACGCTCTCTCCGAACGGAGGAGCACACAGCGGCTCTCGCGACGGAAGTACAAAGCAGCCTCTTAAGGCAATTATCGAGTCCGGCTATTAAACGTCCGGACACCGCCAAGCGCGCCCGGAGTAACCTACAACAGGACCACCCGGCACGTTCTGAGCACGTGTAGCAATGTGGCCCCAACCCCAGCCCTCGCGACATTGCGAAACCAGTACTACGCATACATAATTACGCTCTGGAAATACCATGGGCATAGGGGAAGGGGCACGACCACGGCAGGCCCAGAATACGGCTCAACCGCACCAGGGGCTCCCGATTGTGTAATTCTTTTTTTCTTACTTTTAGGACTCCTTTATCAAGAAGCCCTGCCCGGCAGTAGAATCGCCGAACACACGATGCAACAGCCAGGGAAGCAGAAAGCTACGTCGAATGTCCAGGTGGTCTCTATAACAAGCAGTATACTTGTTTTGCATATCATCCCGCAGCTCGCTCCTGGAGGGGGACATGTCACATAGTCCCTCTCTTTCTTATCGCACTATTTGTATCGTTCTGCTTTTACTGCAGCTTTTTTAATGAACAATGCACAGCTTTTGCCTATTATTGCATTCTTCTTTCTTATCTATATATGTTCACTTATGACATATTGCATCTGTATGCTTTGGTATGGCCAAATACACCAGGGGCTTAAGTACCCCAAAATATGGTGTGATAAGTCCGAACACTTTCACAAGTGCGGCACCCGAACTTATAGCATTATATGCATCGGCTCCGAATCATGTCTTGGGTCAATAGTTGGGTTTGCCCGGCTCCCATGTTTTGGTACCTTACGTTCCGTTATATCGGCTAAGGTAGCGCTGGGAGAACCACTGCGATTGTGCCCCGGTTGAGCTGGGTTGAGCACCTCAGTGGAGAAAGCTAAAACTGACCGTCATGATAGGGCGAGAGCCGGTCGCTGTTCGAGAGGTTCTTCGAGTCCCTAAAGACTTATGCCGCTTAGAGCGAGCAACCGGCTTTGTCCGGCCCAGGCGTGGATAGCGCCCCGAAATTGGTCTTCCGAATACTAGGGGCTTCGCCAAAATTTAAAATTATAGAATTCTATGGCTAAGTGAGAGTGTTCAAGCATTATAGTCCGGTTGCCTTGTTCGTTGCATTGAGCGCCTCCCTCGAAGGACCCAAGAATGGGAACAAGAGCGCTCAAGTTTATCCCGAACACCCCAGCACTCGCGGCATGGGGGCAGAAGCCGACGACTCACCATCTCTCAAATTTAATAAACGGCCGCACAGAAGGTAATATTTTAAATTCACAAGCATTGCTTAGCGCATATGAACAAGTTTTCAAGCGTACAGGATAACAAATGCGAGTTTACTCAAAAATTACATCTTTGGAGCATTCACCCGCTATAAGGAGGGCACCCTTCAGGACGCCCGTATAATACATCTCGGATGTGCGATACTCCTTGCCTGGCGGTGGAGCGTCCGTCACAAGCTTCTCAGCTTCCATCTTGCCCCAGTGCACTTTAGCACGGGCAAGGGCCCTACGGGCACCTTTGATACAGACGGAGCGCTTGACGACTTCAATCCATGGACAGGCATCCACCAGCCGCCTCACCAGCCCGAAGTAGCTCCCAGGCATGGCTTCCTTAGGCCACAGCCGAACTACGAGGCCCTTCATGGCCTGTTCGGCCACCTTATGGAGCTCGACCAGCTGCTTCAGCTGGTCGCTCGAGGGCACCGGGTGTCCGGCCTCAACATACTGAGACCAGAACACCTTCTCCGTCGAGCTCCCCTCCTCAGCCCAGTAGAATGCGGCAGCGTCGGACACACTACGGGGTTGATCTGCTAATGCTCCAGGAGAGCTCCGGATTCGGGTAAGTAACAAATAATTCACTTTCACGTGCTTGCTCTGCATGGAGAATGCCTTACCCGCCGCTATCTTCTTCATTGCCTCAATTTCCTGGAGGGCTTTTTTGGCTTCGGCCTTGGCGGCTTTGGCGCTCTCAAGAGCCGAGGCGAGCTCGGACTCTCGAGTCTTTGAGTCACGCTCCAAACTCTCGTGTTTTTCCACGAGAGCCTGGAGTCTTGCCGCACCTCCGCCACCCGCGCCTCCTGCTTCTCTCGCTCGGTGCGCTTCGCGGCCGCATTGCTTTCGGCCTTGGACACCGCTTCCTTCAGGGTCGCCACCCCATTCGTGGCCCCTGCAATTCTCATGTTATTCCTGCTATTTTTTGCAACCACATCTTTTATATACTTCCATAAGGTATTACTTACCTTCCTTGTCCTCGAGCTGCTTTTTGGCAAGGCCGAGCTCGTTCTCGGACCGCTCGAGGCTCTGCTTCAATGCATTAACCTCCGCAGTCAGTGCGGCAGAGGTCAGCAGTGCAGCCTGCATTCCCCATATTGACATGCTTATGTTAGACTCCTGCGTACATATTTTTAGATCGTCAGTTCGGTTTTTCTTTCCGAACACCAAACTGAGCATCAGGGGCTACTGTCTATGCGGTAATATTTTTACATATCTTAAATACATACCTCAAAGCCTGTTAGAAGGCTGGCACATGCTTCAGTCAGCCCGCTCTTGGCGACTGAACTTTCTGGATCACCACACTCATAACAGTGCGGTGCTCCTCGTCGATGGAGGCGCCATTAAGCGCCTCCAGCAAACTATCCGGTGCCTTCGGTTGTACAGAGGCCACCGGTGTCGCAGTCTCGCCCTTCTTACGAAGGGGTCGCCTGTCGGACTTCGGAACCACTGAAGGTTCCGGTACGGAGTCCGGCCCAGGGCCCGACTTAGAGCCCTTTGGGGTTTGATCCCCCTTATGCCCAGAGTCTGGGAGGTTTCCTTGCGGCGCCTCTGGGACCTCCTCCTCCTGGCTGGGCCCCTTTTGAGGCCCCACCTCGGCGTTATCCGCAGCGCGAGGAAAGGAGGCGGCCGGAAGTGAAGTGTTATTCACGTCCGATGGAGCCAGGGAGCCACTCGTTGAAGTGTCAAGCCCGTCCTTGGGCGGGCTGCAGGGTTGTATTCGGCGTTAGGAGACTCTATACGACAAACGAAATGCCATGAGTTATTCTGGTATCCGGATACTTACGATGTCACCGGGGGCTTATCCCTCGGTGGCCACTCCTCTTCGCCGTCGTCGGTGTTGGTGGAGTAGTCCGGAGGAAGGGTCCTTCCCTTCTTGGACCCTCCGGCCTCCCTAGTTGGGGCGGCCTTCCTTTTCTTCTCTCCCCCCGCTGGGGGAGAGGCCTCTTTTTCCTCCTCCCGCGAAGTCCACCTCAGAGTCATCGGACGATGAGTCCGATAACACCTGGCACCGGGAACTCTTTCGAGTTCCCGTGGCCTTCTTCTCCGGCACCACGTGAGGTGCCGGAACCAGCAGCCCCGTCAATCGGGCGTCCGCTGGGTCTTCTGGCAAGGGAGCCGGACAGTCAACCTGCCCGGATGCCTTCTGCCAGGCCTGTCAAAGGTAAGGGAGTTTAGATCCCGCATAAGTCAAACTATGAAAAACAAGTCTCCTGTAAAGGGGTAAAATAGCTTACATCGCTGGCTTGACGCTGTGAGCTGAATCCACGATCTTCGGTAGCGGATATGGGAGCCTCGGCGCCCTTGAACAGCACCTTCCAGGCATCTTCGTACGTAGTGTCGAAGAGCCTGCTCAAGGTTCGGTGTTGTGCCAGATCAAACTCCCACAAGTTGAAGGCCCGTTGTTGGCACGGGAGGATCCGGCGGATGAGCATGCCCTGGACTACGTTGACGAGTTTAACCTTCTTGTCCATCAGGTTTTGGACGCAGGTTTGGAGGCCGGTTACCTCTTCCGAATTACCCCATGATAGGCCCTTCTCTTTCCAGGAGGTGAGCCGTGTGGGGATGCCAGATCGGAATTCGAGGGCCGCTGCCCATTCAGGGTCACGTGGCTCGGTGATGTAAAACCACCCCAATTGCCACCCTTTGATGGTTTCCACAAAGGAGCCCTCGAGCCATATAACGTTGGGCATCTTGCCCACCATGGCGCCTCCGCACTTCGCCTGCTGGCTGCCCACCACCTTCGGCTTGACATTAAAGGTCTTCAGCCATAAGCCAAAGTGGGGCTTGATGCGGAGGAAGGCCTCGCACACGATGATAAACGCCGAGATGTTGAGGATGAAGTTCGGGGCCAGATCATGGAAATCCAGGTCGTAGTAGAATATGAGCCCCCGGACAAATGGGTGGAGTGGGAAGCCCAGTCTGCGGAGGAAATGGGGGAGGAACACCACCCTCTCATGGGGCCTGGGGGTGGGGACAAGTTGCCCCTCGTCTGGAAGCCGGTGCGCAATGTCGTTGTGCAGGTATCCGGCTTCCCTCAACTTTTTGATGTGCCCCTCCATGACGGAGGAGGCCATCCACTTGCCTCTCGCTCCTGACATGACCGGAGAAGGTTGAGGTGGGATGTGCGGACTTGGGCGCTGGAGCTCGAGTGCGCGGAGATGGATAAGCAAAGGGGGAAGAAGACGTAAATGGAAAGAGTGGATCCTTATCCCCTTATATGGGCGGATGAAGCTATGCGTCCCCACCAGCCTGGTAAAACTCGCTTATCTCCCAAGCGCCGTAATCAATGGTGCAGTTGGGTTACCCACGCCCGTATTGATGAGAATCCCAGAATAAGGGGACACGATCTCTGCTTTGACAAGACGTGCCAAGGAAACCGCCTCGCTAAACGCGCTGAGGTGGGACAGTAAAAACAATTCGAATAAAGGCTTGGCCGCGGTGTGATGTCATGCCACGGAATACGTCAGCAGATGGAATTTGTGTGAATATCATTCTCTCTATGGTGGTATGTGGAACTTATTTTGCAGAGCCGGACACTATCCTTGTGTTCAAAATCTTCTATGAAGTATTCGGAGGAGCAACCCGCCTTGCAATGCCGAAGACAATATGCGCGCCGGACTCGTCGTCATTGAAGCCTGGTTCAGGGGCTACTGAGGGAGTCCTGGATTAGGGGGTGTCCGGATAGCCAAACTATCACCTTTGGCCGGACTCCTGGACTATGAAGATACAAGATTGAAGATTGCGTCCCGTGTCCGGATGGGACTTTCCTTGGTGTGGAAGGCAAGCTTGGCGATACGGATATGTAGATCTCCTACCATTGTAACCGACTCTATGTAACCCTAACCCTCTTCGGTGCCTATATAAACCGGAGGGTTTTAGTCCGTAGGACGACCAACAATCATACCATAGGCTAGCTTCTAGGGTTTAGCCTCTCTGATCTCGTGGTAGATCCACTCTTGTACTACCCATATGATCAATATTAATCAAGCAGGAGTAGGGTTTTACCTCCATCGAGAGGGCCCGAACCTGGGTAAAAACATCGTGTCCCTTGTCTCATGTTACCATCCGCCTAGATGCACAGTTCGGGACCCCCTACCCAAGATCCGCCGGTTTTGACACCGACAGGGACCCTTGAGGGCGGTCACCGAACCCGTACAAATGGCAACCCTTGGGGGCGGTCACCGAACCCGTACACTTTGGCAACCCTTGGGGGCGGTCACCGATACCCGTCAAATTGCTCGGGGCGATCTCCACAACCTAATTGGAGACCCCAACGCTTGCCCAGAGCTTTAAACCACAATGATTGAGCTCCGAACACCACCAACCGTCTAGGGCGCCCAAGCACCCAAGAGGAACAAGCTCAACGGCACCAAGCACCCAAGAGTAATAAGCTTCTCAACTTGTAAATTCCACGTATCACGTGGAAAACTCAAACCGATGCACCAAATGCAATGGCAAGGGCACACGGAGTGCCCAAATCCTTCTCTCCGAAATCCCACCAAAGCAACTAATGCTAGGGAGGAAAATGAGAGGAAGAACGAAAGAAGAACACGAAGAACTTCAAGATCTAGATCCAAGGGGTTCCCCTCACTTAGAGGAGAAAGTGATTGGTGGAAACGTGGATCTAGATCTCTCTCTTTTCCCTCAAGAACTAGCAAGAATCATAGGAGGGATTGAGAGTTAGCAAGATCAAAGAGGGTCAACAATGGGGGAAGAAAACGAGCTCAAAGGATAAGGTTCACTGGGGAAGAAGACCCCCTTTTAAAGGTGGGGAAAAATCCAACCGTTATGCTCACAGCCCGCACAGAGCGGTACTACCGCTCCAACGAGCGGTACTACCGCTAGGGCGGTAGTACCCCTTTGAAAAACAACAGGGAGGAGGCAAAAGGCCAGTAGAACCGCCAGAGCGGTACTACCGCTCGTCCTTACGGTACTACCGCTCGACCTCACGGTACCATTTGCGGTACTACTGCTTGCGAGCGGTACTAAAAAAATTCTTCTGTGCCTACTTCCGCTGAGCAAAACACGAGATTTTGGTCTGGAGCGGTACTACCACTTAGGAGCCGCGGTAGTACTGCTCTGGAGCGGTACTACCGCTCAGGAGCCGTGGTAGTACCGCTCTGGAGCGGTAGTAAAAAATTACATCCGCTCTAGTCGCGGTAGTACCGCTGCAGCCTTTACCAAAACAGCCACAACTTTTGCAAACGGACTCCGAATTCAATGAAACCAAGTTTGTTGGAAAGCTAACGACATGGGCTAACACAATCTTGATAGAAATGTAAAGAATAAGTAAATGAGAAAACTCCCAAAATAAAATGGTGAGAATCCTTCATCGGATAAGACCGGTAAAACCTCCAACACCGAAAACATCATAGAAGACGCATGTGAACTCCGTTTTCGATGAACTCGAGCTTGTCATCAAGATGACCATAAGCTCTAAGACTCACAAAGATAACCCAACAAGAACCAAGAAACATGATGCAAGTATGCAATGGTTTGAGCTCTCTACTAACGATACGATCAAGCTACCAACTTGAGAGCCCCCTTGATAGTACGACAAACCATCCTATAACTCGGTCTCCCAACTACCACCACGAGACCTGTAAAATAGAAAACCTATCAAGGGCAAACCTTTGTCTTGTACATGGTCCACTTGATCTAGATGAAGACAATCTTGACTCTCTCAAGTTGGACCACCTTTCTTGATTGTGTTGGCTCGATGAAGACTAGATGATTGCTCCCCCATAGTCCACTATGGGTGAGCCACTCTTAGGCACATCTTCACAAGTCCATTGACACCACAATGGATGGCAAGATTCAAGCACTTGATCTCTTCGTGATGCTCCACTTGAACTTGCACACGGCAATCTTGATGACGATCACCACTTGATGTCATCCTTTTCATGGGTTGTATGATATCTGCCTCTTGATGCAAGCCCATGGACACGTACCTAACCCCACATAGAACTCTCACATAGACCATGGGTTAGTACACAAAGTGCAATGGACAATGCTTACCATACCATGGGATCACTTGATCCCTCTCGATACGTCTTCTACGCTTTGTGAGTTGATCAACTTGATTCACTTTTGACTTAGTCTTGATCAACCTTGAATCTTTCCAACTCTCTTCATTTGGATGATGTCTTGAAGGTAAACATGAATGATCACACAATCTTCTTCTTCAAGACATGCTTGCAATAAGGTCAACACTCACATGACCAATCTTTGGATAATTCCTTAATAGCACCTTGGTCAACTCATAAACTCCTTGAAACCAACACATGGACTTTAAGAAAAGCCTATGGACAAATCCTTCAAATATAACTCAAGACAACCATAGGTCCATAGAGATCGTCATCAATTACCAAAACCAAACATGGGGGCACCGCATATTCTTTCAATCTTCCCCATTTTGGTAATTGATGACAATCACTTTCAAGAGAGTTTATATAAGGAATTATGCTTCACTATGCAATGCAACAACCAATAGTGCATGCATATGAGATGCAAATTCTAAGGAACAAAACCAAAGCAAGAAGAGATAACTCTCTAAACTTCTCCAGAAAACTCTCTGAAACTTCTCCCCCATTGGCATCGATTGCCAAAATGGGTGAAAGTCTAAGAAGGCCAATATAAATTGTGGTCCTCCATAAATTGTGTATGTCTCAACAAGAGAGTGGAATGCAATACACATATACAACGGTAAATACTTGGAGGAACACAAACTATATTGAGGCCCAAAGATTGCAAAAGAATTATATGCCACAAAGACATAGCAAAGAGAGAAACAAGCAATCAAGCAATCAAAAGATACCAATTGAAGCAAGCAATCAAAGGATATCAATTGAACCAACTAGACGAAAGATCCTATGAGCCACATGAATGAAGGATATTATGATATGAGACGAGGAGTGTTCTAAAGAAACTAGAGAAGCTCCCCATGATTTGTGCACAAATAAGAATGTTTTGTAATTGGATACAAAGTGCACAAAATAGGATCATAGCTCCCCCAAAATCAATAGAAACTTACAACAAGTGCAAGTGGGCAAATAGGAGACAAAGCCTAGCACTTGCAACAAGCACATGGTTGAGCAACATGTAATAGAGGCAACTAAGAATAGGCTCAAACAAAACCGATGTGTGTGAGTGAATGCAATGCACTTGATAAGACTAATGTACGGATGAGCATTAAGCATCAATATAGTCTTGAGAGAATGAGATACACGGTGCAAGGCATGTCATTCCCACACACAACTAGCAAACGGGTTCACAAGCTCACTAATAAGCATATAAAGAACCTATGCTTGTGACAACCCATGGTGAAGATAGAAAATGAAAGCCTCATCAAGACGAGGGATACTAATTAAGATGGCAAAGGCCTCGTCAAGACAAGCATGAGGAAAAAGATCTTCACCACAAAAGAGTGCATCAAGATGCAACGAGATAAGACCCGCACTCAAGACAAGATCTTTCACGGAGCCACCAAAGAAATAACAAAAGAAAGACAAGGTGGACGTCAAAGAAAGGATATCATCTAGAGATGTAATTTCTCTCAGGTGTATAAGGTTCTAGGTAGACGAAATCATGATGATATATGTCTACAAAGAAGGATGTACACCCGACATAGTTACAACACGAAGGAATAAGATATCCAAAAGGAAGTCATACATATACCAATAAGATATTTGTTGGGAAGCATAGCACATGGCTAGATATGGTCTTATTGTATATAAATGAATTCCTACCACACAACCATCAAGGACATCACAACTAGCAACATGAGATCATCGTTGAGATGCTTTGAGAAAGGAAACAAGTATCACAAGATATGAAATGAATATCATGCCAAGATGCAACCTACACAAGGTTGAAAGCAAGAGAGGAAAGCATGAATAGATACTTGTTACCGAGATATCATTGGAAGGATGTAGTAGATACCAATTGAAGGTAGATAGTAGTTCATTGATCATCCTAGCTTGACTCCAATATGCACATGGTGACGACACCTTCCTTGTGAGTGACCCAAGCATCCAATGCATCTCCAAATGTTCCTAGAAAAACAACACAAACTAAACGGTACCCAAACTCGTCGGGACCAAATAGTTAGAAACACCAATACATAGGACAAACTCCACATAAATATGTGCATATAGATATGAAAATGAATTTCATGCACATCTCATCCAAATTGAGACTAGGTGGAGTTTCCCCTATATATTGAGTCAACGAAAGAAAGCATGCCAAAATAACATACATGAAGTAAACATGCATGCTCAAGACTTTCAAAACCCGAAACCAAAAGAAAAAGAAATGCCAAGAGAAAAGGATACCAAATAGATAAATCATCACTTGGAAGATATCATTAAAGATACATCAAGGAGTGATATATCCATTGATACACACAAAACTAAAGATGTCAAACTCTCAAAGAGAGGATGGTTCCAAACAAACCATGCTCTCAACAAAGTTTCATGATGGCACAAAGTACCAAAAAGAAATGGCTTGCCTTCCACCAAAACACACTTGATAAGGATCTCAAGAAGAGTGTTCTAAAGAAAATAGGATAGCTCCCCCACGAGTTGTGCATTATATAGGATTTGCATTTGAATACAAAATGCACAAGGTGGGATCACCACTTTCACTATATCTAAAAAACACTAGACAGGAACAAGAAATAAACAAGACCCACAAGTGGTAGGGAAGACAACGGGAGTTGACACAAACCTTGGCAAGAGAAAAGGAAAATAAAGACAAAAACCAAAGTAAAGATGATCAACAAATTCTACCACACATAAGTGACTACCAATTGTCAAAGACAAGAAGTATTTGAAAATAAATCCCAGTGGTAGATAACAAGGACATCTAACATCATCTTCACAACAAACACAAGAAAATTGCCACTTGTAGAGCTAACATGTCACCTAGGAACAATATAATTTACAATATCAATTCTAGGAGACACTATCTCAAATGTACACATTTTCTAGGCTTGTAATATGCACATAGCATATTACTCCCCCATAATGTGATACCAATAAGAACTTAACAAGAGGCAATAAGAGGATCCAACACGAGATAATCAATGGAATTTTTAGAATTAGAATTTCTCATGAGAGATATACCACCTAGCGACTAGATAATCTTGTAATATCAATACTAGATGGTATTCCTCATGTACAAACATTTATAGGATTGTGAGGTGCACAAAGCACTTCACTCCCCCAAAATGGGATATTCCATTAATCTCTCACACGAGCCAACTAGGATACAAACAAGAAGCAAAAACGGCTCAAAGCGCGACGCACACATACATGATGTGCAAACCAACACACACATACTTGATTGCTCAAGATGAGCAGGTTGGAAGCACAACATATACAAACACATGCAAGGAACAAAACCAAAACATGCAAGGGGGGCAAGTAACTTTCAATGTAAACAATTTAAGTACAAGTTACCGCAAGGAGGCACATTGGATATAAGATAGAAACTTGATAATCCAATTGACTTGGCTTGAGACAATAAGAATGATGAAGTTCCCTTAATTCTTCATAATGTAGCCAAGTCTCCAATGCCCTCCAACAACACCTATTGATCAAGTTTGAGCTTGTTGGTCCCCAACCAAGTTGGGTCCTAAGAGGTTAGTCACAATAGGCTTGGCAACCCAAATGGTTCTTTTCTTGACACCACTTTGAGTACCAACAAACTTGGCAAACACATTGCCAACCTTATCCTTCCCAAGAGAATAGATATCATCAATAATAATTGGGTTGGATAAGTTACCACTAGTGCATGACGAAGCGACATGGCCTTTCTCACGACATAAGTAGCAACGTCTACTCTTCATTTTCTTCTCACTTGATTTCTCAACAAGAGAGGCATTAACTTGAGTCTTCTTGGGAAGTGGCCTTTCTTCAACTTGAGGTTGAGGATGAGATTGAACTTGTGGCCTCTTCCCTTGTTGCTTGTCACCAATGGCATTCTTCTTCAATGGGCAATATCTAACATGATGCCCTTCAATTTTGCACTTGAAGCAAATAATCTTGGCTGAATTCTTGACTTGTTTTTGGCCCTTCTTCTTGTTGCTCTTGGACTTCTTCTTATTCTTATTGGAGTTGAATCCAAGTCCACCTTTGTCATTGGGGGATTTTTGCACACTCAAGATATTGTTGAGTGTGGATTTCCCTTCATGACTCTTTTCCAAGTCTTTCTTCAAAGAAGTGACTTTGGCCTTGAGCTCTTTGATTTCCTCTACATGGTTAGTCTCAACACAAGTACTAGAGGAAGTATAAGCTTCATCGTTAGAGCAACAAGGCAAGGAAAGCAATTCATCACAAGATGTACCAACATTGTGAGTAGATGAATTACAAGGACTAGCACATGGCAATATAGTATTTTGACTAGAAGTGGTGCTAGTATCCACATGAGGCTCACTAGATGTTACCTTAGCAATCATGGCCTCATGAGCTATCTTTAGCACATTATGGGATACTAGAAGATCGTCATGAGAGCTTGAGAGCTTTTCATGGCTTTCTTCCAATTTCCCATAATTGCTAGTTAGCAACTCAAGTTGAGCCCGTAGCTCAACATTCTCCTTCAAAATGGATGCTTCACAAGTAATAGAGTTAGTAGCACAAGCATCATCATTAACAATAATAGGAGGGGGCAACTTAGCAAGCTCTTTTAAATAAGAAGCTTCAAGTTGAGCATGAGACTCGGTGAGTTTGATGAGCTCACCCTTGATGACCCTTGATCCATTTTCGAGGTGCTCAAAGTCCTCAAGGAGTCTAGCATGAGCAACTTCAAGCTTAGCATTTTTAGTTTTGAAATCATTGGCCACCTCAAGAGTTCTATCATGAGATTCCCTCACTCTAGATAATTTTAGAGCAAAAGTCTCCTCAAGAGATTCGGAGGTGGTTTGTTCATGTTCAAGAGCTTGAGATGGCTCCACGATCTCATTTGCGTAATCACGCCCATGAGCTTCCATTTTCTCAATGGTGACCTCATGCTCCTCTAGATGAGACTCCAACTCCTCAATGTATTTCTTGCCATCAATGGCAATGGACATTATTTCCATGAAGTTGTAACGAGCAATTTTATTTTTGTGAAGAGCTTTAAAAATCATCCCCCCCCTTAGTTTTTAAGGAGGCAACATTATCATTCTCTTCATCATTATCCTCATCACCATTAGCATCAAC
This sequence comes from Triticum dicoccoides, assembly GCF_002162155.2. Taxonomy (NCBI): domain Eukaryota; kingdom Viridiplantae; phylum Streptophyta; class Magnoliopsida; order Poales; family Poaceae; genus Triticum; species Triticum dicoccoides. The sequence continues at coordinate 657,453,024 of NC_041393.1, forward strand.
ATCATCATCAAGAGACATATTGGGGTACAAAGTAGGAGATACCTTTGACGCCTTAGCCATAAGGCAAAAAGCAATAGATGATGGTGTAGGATCCCTTGAGGCACCATTAAACACCACATCTTGTTCCATGGAGTGTTGGGTTTCCTCTACATTGTTAGCACAACAATTCGAGGAAATAGATGCATTTTTATCATGGCAACAAGACATAGCAAGCACATCATCATGAGATTTAGTCAAGCAATTTCTACATGATATGCAAGGACTATCAACACAAGCATGTGAAACATTTGGAGTGCTCGAAGTGTTAAAGCCCAAAGAAGGAGCATTGCAATAATATAGTGATGAAGGATCATCCACAATAAGCATACTATCATCATTGCAATGACCAACACTACTCACCATATCATTACCTTGTGGCAAACCACATGTAGGTGAAGTAGAAGAAGTTGAGAAGACTATACGACCGAAGGTGGAGGGAGAACAATCATCCCCACAAATCTTGGACACACCATATTTATCTTGAAGCTTCGTCCACAACTCATGAGCATCTCGGAACGGCATGAGTTGAAATATAACTATATTTCTCAAAGCATCGAAAAGCACATTAGAAGCTTGAGCATTGAGATAAGAGTTTTTCTAATCCTCTAAAGATAATCTTTGGGGATCCTTTGGAGGAGAAAAACCCATATCTACAATTCGCTCTAAATTTGGGTCCATGACCCTAAAGAGATTAAGCATGCGAATTACCCAAACATCAAAATTTGTGCCATCGAAACTAAGAGTGTCAGAGAATCCTAATCCCCTAGTCGACATCTTTACTCTCTAGGAGGTTAAGCCTAACAAAGAGAGACGAGGCTCTGATACCAATTGAAAGATCGTGGATGTCGCCTAGAGGGGGGTGAATAGGCGCTTTAAAATAATTACGGTTTAGGCTTGAACAAATGCGGAATAAACCTAAGGGTTAATTTGACAAGCACAAAACCTACAACAACTAGGCTCACCTATGTGCACCAACAACTTATGCTAAGCAAGATAAGCAACTATGTGATAGCAAGATATATGACAAAGAACAATATGGCTATCACAAAGTAAAGTGCATAAGTAAAGGGCTCGGGTAAGAGATAACCGAGGCATGCGGAGATGACAATGTATCCCGAAGTTCACACCCTTGCGGATGCTAATCTCCGTTTGGAGTGGTGTGGAGGCACATTGCTCCCCAAGAAGCCACTAGGGCCACCGTAATCTCCTCACGCCCTCGCACAATGCAAGATGCCATGATTCCACTAAGGGACCCTTGAGGGCGGTCACCGAACCCGTACAAATGGCAACCCTTGGGGGCGGTCACCGAACCCGTACACTTTGGCAACCCTTGGGGCGGTCACCGGCACCCGTCAAATTGCTCGGGCGATCTCCACAACCTAATTGGAGATCCCGACGCTTGCCCGGAGCTTTACACCATAATGATTGAGCTCCGAACACCACCAACCGTCTAGGGCGCCCAAGCACCCAAGAGGAACAAGCTCAAGGGCACCAAGCACCCAAGAGTAATAAGCTTCTCAATTTGTAACTTCCACGTATCGCGTGGAGAACTCAAACCGATGCACCAAATGCAATGGCAAGGGCACACGGAGTGCCCAAATCCTTCTCTCCCAAATCCCACCAAAGCAACTACTGCTAGGGAGGAAAATAAGAGGAAGAACGAAAGAAGAACACGAAGAACTCCAAGATCTAGATCCAAGGGGTTCCCCTCACTTAGAGGAGAAAGTGGTTGGTGGAAACGTGGATCTAGATCTCCTCTCTTTTTTCCCTCAAGAACTAGCAAGAATCATAGGAGGGATTGAGAATTAGCAAGCTCGAAGAGGGTCAACAATGGGGGAAGAACACGAGCTCAAAGTATAAGGTTCACTGGGGAAGAAGACCCCCTTTTAAAGGTGGGGGAAAATCCAACCGTTATGCTCACAGCCCGCACAGAGCGGTACTACCGCTCCAACGAGCGGTACTACCGCTAGGGCGGTAGTACCCCTTTGAAAAACAACAGCGAGGCGGAAAAAGGCCAGTAGAACCGCCGGAGCGGTACTACCGCTCGTCCTCATGGTACTACCGCTCGACCTCACGGTACTACCGCAAATGGTAGCGGTACTACTGCTTGCGAGCGGTACTAAAAAAATACTTCTGGGCCTACTTCCGCTGAGCAAAACACGAGATTTTGGTCCGGAGTGGTACTACCACTTAGGAGCCGCGGTAGTACTGCTCTGGAGCGGTACTACCGCTCAGGAGCCGCGGTAGTACCGCTCTGGAGCGGTAGTAAAAAATTACATCCGCTCTAGTCGCGGTAGTACCGCTGCAGCCTTTACCAAAACAGCCACAACTTTTGCAAACGGACTCCGAATTCAATGAAACCAAGTTTGTTGGAAAGCTAACGACATGGGCTAACACAATCTTGATAGAAATGTCAAGAATAAGAAAATGAGAAAACTCCCAAAAGAAAATGGTGAGAACCCTTCATCGGATAAGACCGGTAAAACCTCCAACACCGAAAACATCATAGAAGACGCATGCGAACTCCGTTTTCGATGAACTCAAGCTTGTCATCAAGATGACCATAATCTCTAAGACTCACAAAGATAACCCAACAAGAACCAAGAAACATGATGCAAGGATGCAATGGTTTGAGCTCTCTACTAACGATACGATCAAGCTACCAACTTGAGAGCCCCCCTTGATAGTACGACAAACGATCCTATAACTCGGTCTCCCAACTACCACCACGAGACCGGTAAAATTGAAAACCTATCAAGGGCAAACCTTTGCCTTGCACATGGTCCACTTGAGCTAGCTGAAGACGATCTTGACTCTCTCAAGTTGGACCACCTTTCTTGATTGCGTTGGCTCGATGAAGACTAGATGATTGCTCCCCCATAGTCCACTATGGGTGAGCCACTCTTAGGCACATCTTCACAAGTCCATTGACACCACAATGGATGGAAAGATTCAAGCACTTGATCTCTTCGTGATGCTCCACTTGAACTTGCACACGGCAATCTTGATGACGATCACCACTTGATGTCATCCTTTCCATGGGTTGTATGATATCTGCCTCTTGATGCAAGCCCATGGACATGTACCTAACCCCACATAGAACTCTCACATAGACCATGGGTTAGTACACAAAGTGCAATGGACAATGCTTACCATACCATGGGATCACTTGATCCCTCTCGGTACATCTTCTACGCTTTGTGAGTTGATCAACTTAATTCACTATTGACTTAGTCTTGATCAACCTTGAATCTTTCCAACTCTCTTCATTTGGATGATGTCTTGAAGGTAAACATGAATGATCACACAATCTTCTTCTTCAAGACATGCTTGCAATAAGGTCAATACTCACATGACCAATCTTTGGATAATTCCTTAATAGCACCTTGGTCAACTCATAAACTCCTTGAAACCAACACATGGACTTCAAGAAAAGCCTATGGACAAATCCTTCAAATATAACTCAAGACAACCATAAGTCCATAGAGATCGTCATCAATTACCAAAACCAAACATGGGGGCACCGCATGTTCTTTCATCTGGTTCTCCGCCCTCTCTTCCTTTTATAGGGTAATAGATAATAGATAATAGATATAAGCATGGAAAATACACTTGTGTTCCTGGTTGTATATGCACCCTATATGGGGATTTTTTTAATATTTTAATAAAAAGTCAAAATAGGTAATAACTATTTTGACAAAACACTTGACTTACTTTTGCACTAGTATATAAATCTCCATGAAAAAAAACAAAAGTTGACCTCACAGCAAAAAAGACAAAATTTATTTGCTATTATAGGTCACTATTCACACTATTTTAGCCAAAAAATTGTCTTTTTTGAAAAGAAGTCAAAGGGATTTTTTTGTGGATTTTTTTTTCACGAGTGCAATAGAAGGTCAAGTTTATTTCAAAAATATTTTCAGGAATTTTTGACTTTTTGTTGAATTACTAATTTTTTCCCCATATATGCATATGTCCCATAGACCAAAAGTTTCCCTCCATATAAGCATGCCTTTTTTTTCGAACCGGGCATGACCCCTTTCCATTGCAAATGAACGGAAATACAAAGTTCCGAAAACAACAGGAGGAAGGGGAAAGAGGTAACAGCGAGTTTGAGCATTACCAGGAAACCCACTGCGTTCGCCTGTCATCGTAACGAACGCCATGGGGCGAAAACCTGACAACACCATAGTTCAACACCAACCCTACAGGACCATTACAACTAGGAGCCAGCACAATAGCAACAGCACGAAAGCCAGATTTTGACCCAACAAAAGCATCCGAAGCCGAACTTGCACGATCATTCTCCCTCGATTGGCCTCCTCACCGCTTCACACATCTTCATCAGCCGCACTGTGCTTGACCTGACCATCTCCGCCCCGCTTCGCAGCTCCTTGATCCCTTCTCCTTGTTGTAGACCTGCCCAGTACAGCAAAAAGGAAACCACGGAGAAAACAATCTCAAAACGAGTTTTAATCTGCTTTTTCTCAAAAGTTGCTCGGTTTCGAGCAAGCCAGATCGCCCAGCAAACAGCAGCGAGACCCACGGTATAATACTTTCCTCCAGCAGGGAGGAAAGTGTGGCACCAAGAGAAGTATTGCCAATAACTATTCGGGCATAAGTGAGTCCCCAATGCCATCCCAATACATCTCCATATCACTCTAGCCACCGGCCGGGCAAGTGAAAAATAAATGTCTGGAAGACTCAACCTCATTGCAAAAAGGACACTTGGGTTCCCAGGCCACCTTCTTTTTTTCATAACTTGCCTGGTAAGAACAGCATCCTGGGACATTTGCCACAAGAAGATTTTGATATGCCTTACCTAGGCGGACAAGCACAACATACGTACAGCAGCGAGTCGCGCCCGAGCACGACCCGTTTTGTCTAAAAAAAGAAAAAAAAAGAAAGGCAGAAGCTCAGCACCTTCCCGTGCCTTTCCTCGATCGTACTCGATCACACCGCCGCTTGCTTTCCTCAACTCCACTGCCGTCCCACCCCACCTCGCGACTGAAATCACCGCCAGCCCGACCGATCTCTTGCCTGGTAAAGCCCCCGGCCATCCGAGCCCATCGATGCCATGGTTCCTCTGCGGAGTATTCTGATGTTCACGGCGTCGAATTTGGTGCAGGGGAGGGGAGGGGAGGGAGAGCGAGGAGGAAATGCCGACCAAGAGGAGCGTGGGCACCCTGGGCGAGAAGGACCTCAGCGGGAAGAAGGTGCTCCTCCGCGCCGACCTGAACGTGCCGCTGGACGACGGCCAGAGGATCGCCGACGACAACCGCATCCGCGCCTCCGTGCCCACCATCAACTTCCTCATGGGCAAGGGCGCCAAGCTCATCCTGGCCACCCATCTGGTGAGCACTGAGCAGAGCACAGCCTTCTCGATCTGTGCCTACGGCGTTTTACTGACCAATTTGTGTTGCTTAAGCTGAGGGTGTCAGATTGGGGATTCAGTGTCAGACTCAAGTCATCTGTTAGTCCACTAATATCTTGGGAGTGGGTGGGGGGGTGGGTGGGTAGCCTGTTAGTCTCGTCCTTATAAAAAACCTAATCATAACAAAAATAGTGAGAATTAACTTAGAATTTCATTTTCTTGAATTGTTGGGTACCTTTCATACAGAACAGATTCCTCTGTCCAGTTCGTGTGAATTGCTTTTGTATATGTCGATTTGTCATTACAGTAATATGTAAAATAATTTGTTCAAGTGCGAGCTAATTAACTCTTCATAGACTTTCCAATATGCGATTAGGCTTCCATATTTTAGTGCTAAACCCTGCTTATTTACTTACTGTTTTTCTCTACTCTTAGCGATAATGTGTTGCTAACTACTACTTATTGATTAATGAAAATATGAGATGGCGTGGAGCTGTATCGTGAGAAATGTTCAGAGCTCATCCTCATGCCACTTAACTGTTTTTTTTTTGACATATTCTGAATTTTAACACTTAAAACCAACCCGGAACAACATCTTTTTTCAGAACATAAAAGTATAGCAAAAACTAACATTTCTAATACTAACGTTGTTTTCTTTTCAGGGCCGGCCAAAAGGTGTCACCCCGAAGTACAGCTTGAAGCCTCTTGTTCCACGCCTGTCTGAGCTTCTTGGAGTTGATGTACGTTATAACAACATAACTCATGGTTATTTTTTGCTTAATCTGAAACCCTGGCTGATCTTATATTTTCTTGATTTGTTCATGTGCTTTAAAAAGGTTGTGATGGCGAATGACTGCATAGGTGAGGAAGTTGAGAAATTAGCTACTGCTTTACCAGATGGAGGTGTTCTACTTCTAGAAAATGTAAGATTCTACAAGGAGGAAGAAAAGAATGACCCTGAGTTCGCCAAGAAACTAGCATCTGTTGCTGATCTTTATGTAAATGATGCCTTTGGCACTGCACACAGAGCACATGCTTCAACAGAGGGAGTTACCAAGTATTTGAGGCCTGCTGTCGCTGGATTTCTTATGCAGAAGGTATATATTGCCGAAGTTGCATTGGTCCATGAACTACTGAAACCGTTCCACTGCTACTATTTACAGTATCAGTACAAGTGATGTCATTCTTGAGCTAAGTGTCCCAGATAATGATTGCCATCATTGTAGGAACTTGACTATCTTGTTGGAGCTGTTGCCAACCCGAAAAAGCCATTTGCTGCCATTGTTGGTGGATCCAAAGTGTCAACCAAGATTGGGGTGATCGAGTCTCTTTTGTCGAAGGTTGACATCCTCATCCTTGGTGGCGGTATGATTTACACATTTTACAAGGCCCAGGGGCATGCTGTTGGGAAATCTCTTGTGGAGGAAGACAAGCTTGAACTGGCAAACTCTCTTACTGAGATGGCCAAGTCGAAGGGGGTCTCTCTTTTGCTTCCCACTGATATTGTAGTAGCTGATAATTTTGCTGCAGATGCTGAGAGCAAGGTATGATCATTCAATAGTAGTGGTTGTGTATTAGAATTTCTATTCATTGCAAGTATTATTATACCGGAAAAGGCTTTTGCCCCGCTTTATATATAAAGCAAGCAACCACATAACCATTCATACAAGTCAGGTACAAGAAAATGGAAGAAAATACATCTGCTGGAGGCACCAACTAATGCAATGCAAGTACTATTTGATCCTAATCAGTGTCACAAGAACTTACTATGGAATCTGCACCCAAAGAATTTATGTTGGCATAGATAATTGTAGTTCATAACTGGCAGAGCAAGACATGCATGGTTCTGTGATTCTGTAATACATGTCTGGCATTATCTGTATCATGTATGTCATGTTGCATTGTACATGGAAACGAACTCGACACAACTGTTCATTGTTTGGAATGGAGTTATTTGCTAGCTATCATGGACTCATCCTGACACCATTTACAGATTGTTCCTGCCTCTGCTATTCCTGATGCTTGGATGGGTCTTGACATTGGCCCAGATTCTATCAAGAAATTCAGTGAAACTTTGGACACTACCAAGACTGTCATCTGGAATGGGCCGATGGGAGTTTTCGAATTTGAGAAGTTTGCTGCTGGCACCGATGTGAGTACCCATATCCAGCACATGTACTTTCTACAGTGCACATATGTGTTTGTGTTCTGCACTTCTGCTGCTAAAACATGCATTCTTTCTTCAGGCGATCGCGAAAAAGTTGGCTGATATCACAGCAAAAGGCGTGACAACCATCATCGGCGGTGGCGACTCTGTTGCTGCCGTCGAGAAGGCTGGTTTGGCGAGTAAGATGAGCCACATTTCGACCGGAGGTGGCGCAAGCCTGGAGCTGTTGGAAGGCAAGACCCTCCCAGGCGTCCTTGCTCTCGACGACGCATAGGCTGGTGGCAAGACGTGTTTACCCAGTCGTTGCGCCACTCTGTTGTTCAGACCCTTGGTGTACAGATGCGAGTGTATCCTGAAATAGAAGTAGAGGTTTCTCTGAAGGTTTTGTCAGACGAGCAGTAGTAAATAAGCTTGACTTCCGTCGCAATGGGAGCAGAGTATCTCGCACAAGCAAACCTTTATTGGTCGATGTAACAGTGTAGACTTCTGTAAACTGCATGGCTTGAGCTGTGTTTGTTTTGAGTTCCTTTTGTGAGAATAAAGGGGTGCCGTTTTCGAGTAGGGCGTTTTGGAGGCCAATTTTTTTTTGGAAAAAGTCAAAACTGAAACTTTTCAGTTTCAAAAACTTTTGAAAGTGAATATATACATATACAGGGATGTAATGTATATGCATGTAAAATTTCATGACGAGATACCTTAAATTGCGAGCTGCAAAAAAAAAAGGAACTTTGAGCATGAACGGGGCAAGTGCTGAAAAGCCACATGTTTGTTTTTCTTTGTGTAGCTCTCATTTTTAACGTATTTCATCATAAAAATTTACATACATGTACATTATGTCTCCGGATGTATGTTTAATTTTTCTCAAATATTTTTAAAACATAAAAGTACGAATTTTCATTTTTTTTTAAATTCGCCTCCATGGAGCTCGGCCTCCCTTCAGCATTTTTGGCCTTTTTGCCCATTTAAAAAATATCTAGTGGTATTTTTGTGCGGTCTATCAAAACGAAATGCATCATCTGGAACATCTTGCTGAAGTACAAGTCAGACTAATTAACCTTAAGGCCAACTCCACTGCACGACCCTATCCTGTCCGCCCCCGTCCGTTTGGGGTAGAAAGGACAAATGAGACGGTCCAGCGCGCGACGGCCTGGACCCATCTTGTCCGTTTTGTGTCCACGCCGACCCATTTTGAGCGGAAACTTGCGCCGGTTTTGGGTCGCGGCGGACAACAAACGGACGCGCGCCTCGTCCGCGTCGGGGCCGCGTGGTAGGCGGCCACCTACCTCCCACCCGCCCACATCAATGCGCACGGGCGGGCGGCCCCACCTGTCATCCGCACATCGAAAGGTCGTCGTCCTTCTTTAAGTGGAAACCGTGGACCGGTCGTCGTCCACACTGCCCCATGCCACCCCACGGCCTCCTCGAAACCCGACAGCCAAATCCTAGCCAAGAACTCGCCGGCCGGCCGCCCGCATCCATGGGGCTCTGGAACTACGGCCGCAAAGGCAAGCACGACCGCGAGGTTGGCTCCTCGTCGGGGCGTCACCGCGGCTCGGTGAAGAAGGAGGAGCCGTCCTCGCCATCGCCGCCACGCCGGGCCCCCTCGCCGCCCGCGTTCTCCATCGCCCCCGCGTCCACCAGCGAGCGCGACCGGCACTATATCCGCGCGTCGGTGTGCCGCCGTTATTGGGAGACGAGGACGCCGCTCCCCTGGAGCGACGCCCACCTCCCTAACAACTGGCACCTGTCGGACGACCGCGTGCTGATCCCACCGGTCCCGGTGACCGGCCGTGCGCGCCGCGAGGAGATCGAGCGCCGCCGCCGCCTCCTCCCAGACGACCTCTACTATGACGAGAGGTACGCCCCCGACTCGCCATTGTGGGACACTTGGTTCCGCGATGAGCACGACACGCACGGGCGTCCTTCTTCGCCGGCACATCGATGGGGCCACGGTGGCCACGCCCAGAGCGCCGAGCGGCTACTCCCCAGGAGCGCGGGCGTAGGCGGGTGCGCGGCCTCACGCCCACGCCGTCTCCGTCGCCATCTCCATCGCCACCACCACCACCTCGCATGACGGAGGAGGAGGAGGCCCGTCTCGTGCAGTGTGTCATGGAGGACTCCATGACACGCACAGTGAGCGGCAATGGGACGGCTTGGAGGAGGCCATGGCACTCTCTGCCGCTGGCGACGTCGCCTTCCCGGAGCTGCAGATGGCGGCCGTCACTGAGGAGAGGAGGGACGACGCAATGCAGGAGGAGCCGCCGGCCGCGTTCCAGGAGCTGCTGGGCCAGGGATGGGGCTGGTCCTGCACTGCTCCGGAGATGGCCGCCGGCGTGGGCGTGAACTAGTGCGCCACTCCGCCGTGGTCACTGGAGTGGGAGGTGTCGCCACGGGAAGAGGAGGTGCAGGCACCTCCCGCCGTCCAGCCCGCCCCCGTCTACCACGCACCGCACGCACCGCCGCCCCACCTGTGGACGCCGGCGGCCTACGTCGACCTCATCAGCGACGACGACGACACCGGCGGCCACTGAAGACAGCCACGGCGACGGCATCGACGGGCACGAGCAGGAGCGCGCCGGTGGCGGCCGTTTTTCCTTTTTCTTTTTATGTTTAATTATTAATGTGACTCGGACGTGAAACTGGGCCGTTTTTTGTGGCCGTGACCCCCCTAACTAAGTTTTATGTTTATTAAACTGTGTTTATTTACTTTTTAGTCATTTTATTTATGTTTTCTGTTTTTTTAATACTTTTCTGACACGGACGTGATTTGGGGTGCGGCCGCGCGGTGGGCGCACGCATGACCCAACGGACAAAGCCGGACACGGGCGTACCCATCGGCGCCCCAAAGGAACAAAATCTGACCAATCCGGACGTCCGTTTGGGGACGTGCGGTGGAGTTGGCCTAACATCATTCAAACTTTTGGTTCTACATGAAACTTTCTTTTTAAAGGATTCTACATGAGTTGGTATATTTCGTTTATTTTACAGCCTTGAAAGTGAATGGGGATTAGTTACACTGATCTTTGCCAATGTGGATTATTTACAGCCTCTTTCCTTTCTACAGTTAAGTCAGTATAAGCCATATCAAAACAGTTCCATGACTAGCCTTTACTAAAGGTATTCCTTCTTATTTTTAGTTGTAACTTGTCGCCTCCCAAGTCAATGATGTCGAAATAGTGCAAAGAATAGTAGCAGTACTCTCTTTAAGTCTGAACCGAATGCTAGCCAAAAACGTCTTGAATGAAATAAATTTTGCCATATTTGATCCAGACGTAGCACCGATCACAGGAAAAAACACTAGGCTTCACAGATTTGCAGGGGAATCTTATTCTTCATAAGATCATAGGTAGGGTGCACAAATAATTAAATGGGAGCGATATAAATAAATACAGATGTAAGACCTAAAGAATCTGCTAAACCACATGGAGGTAGAAGTATTTTTTTTTTGCATAGTAATACGTGTCTTATTAATAACATAAAGATTCAGTTACAAGCCACGTAAACATCGATATTACAGGACTGAAAAGATAGGATAATCCTATGCAAAAAACCAGCGTCTGGCCCTCTTCACTAAGGAAAAGGAGACAGATCACCTCTTGACCCGAGCTCGACGCGGCTCCATCGTTGATCTGCAGCTTTACGGACCTCCAAAGTAGTTTGCCTGAAGCAAAACCATTGTCGTTGAAAGAATCAGACCGGGGCAACGTGTCCCCGGACACGCTATCGAACTCCAGAACTGACACCCCCGCACGACTACGACGTCGGAGGAGGAAACCAGAACTGTCAGCCTCCAACCACAAACCCAACACAAGATGCACCATCTTCCAGCTGTCACTTGCGTAGACAAGCGTCCGCGCGTACTTCTGGACGACAAAACCTCCCTGTTTCACCATGACGTCGGAGATAACGCCGCAGCAACGGGGACAGAGCAGAAGAAGAGACACACCTGATGGAGTCGCCGCCGCCGCCTCGCCGACACCATCCATGAACCCTAACATCGCCGATCTGAAGGATCGACAAACACATGATGCCACCAACTTCCAGACGCCGCCATGAAGGACACCGCCGGTGTGGGAGTGAAATTGAGGCAGATTTATTCGTTCGGGCGCCGCTCCCACCACCCCAACGGCGGCGCACCACGACCTACAAGTCCAAACCCTAACTACAGAGCGGAGGAACGGGGTCCCCCCTCCCTCCTGCTGCCGGAGCAGCAGCCGAAGAGAGAGGGGGCCAGCGCCCTCGCCGGTGGAGATCGGTGGAAAAGGATCGCCTCCCTAGTCGCCTCCTCGTGATGGCGACGGCTATGGAGGTAGAAGTATAAGATGTACAATTTCTAGGTCGAATTTCCGTATGTACAAAATCTGCTAAACCACATGCATGGCAGGAGTGACATGCATGGCTTCCACTCGCCAACTCTTTTACTCAAATTCCCACAAACCAAACACGATGTCACTCCCTCTAATCAATCAATAGACTTTTATTCTCCTCATCCCTCAACTCCCATTCTCCATCTCTAATTCACACAAACCAAACACGCTGTCACTGCCATCAACAGCTGCGCTGAATCGGCGCCTCGGTGGGATACCACGTTAGATGGCCCCTAACCACAGTGTCCACTTCGTGAGGCTTCTACTGCTTATTACTCTATTTTCTTACCTATCCAGAAGTATGTAAACCTCGGGAGACCCTGCAGTGGAGAAGCGAGGCACCGGACAATGGGTGCACATAGTTTCCTAAAAAACATAAAGTTACTAGAGATTTTAATTTTTCGATGCCTATATGTGTTGACTTCATTTTTTGGCTTGCCTGATAAGGTTCTAGAAGCTACCACAAATGAAAAAGAATGCTCAACATAAAAATTCTTTGTCTCCTGGAGACGAACAATTCACTTTTTAGAATCACCTCAATCCAAGTCCGTATGCAAATACTACAACCAAAACAGATCGACCTGACCATAACCAAAACTTAGCGCCCGACCCAAACACTCATGCTTGATTCATTGTGGGGGGTTTTCGACCCCCAATACGGCATCTACTGAAAAAAGTGTCCAACATGAAAATTGCCGCCATCGTCGTGGCGCAAAACTTTGGTTTTTGGATCATCTCCATCCGAGGTCATATGCAGCCTTCAGAGCTAAAATACATGCGCCTGATTTCAGACATCATTTAATACATGTCTGATACATGGTGTCAGTCATTCAGCCCCAAAGATTGCGTCGAAAAAAACTTTCAACATGAAAAGTCTTCAGCCCGTCGAACTGAACAACTTTTTTGCTTTGGATCATTTTAATCCAAGGTCATATGCAGCCCATGGGTCCCAAAAGCTGAATTGTTCTCTCAAGCCCACCATAAATTCGAGTTAGTTAATTATGATAAGATTTGAAGGAGATTTGGAGTCCTTGTACGGGAAGTCCAGCCACCGCATATTTGGATGAGAAGTAACGACCGATTCAACACCACATAATTGACAAACACGTCTATTTTCTACCTTTTCTCATTTACCCTAGTTTTTTTTCTCTTTCTCGTTCTTCGTGTTCAATGGATGCGATCTACGATGCCCTAGGGGCGATCAGGTCGACCTAGGGCAGTCCATAGCCTCCGCGCCCTAACAGGGTCCTTCCCGGACGTGTGGGCTTTCGGGGTCCTGAAAAGACCATGTCAGCGTGTCTCGTGAATCACGCTCCCGACGAGACTCCTCCAGCGGCGTGTGTTGCATACCACACTTGACACCAGGGGTACACGGTGGCGTCTTTGCGTGCGTACACATTGTTTGCGACTCCACTAGGGAAGGAAGATCAAGAATCAACCATGTTTAATCTGCACAAGGCCTTAGAAGTTGACTTTGATAACATCATAGTAAACCGTGTGAGAGGATTTCTCATCCTACACAAGACCGTTTAAGCCAAGGTGCTAATCGGCCAACACAAGCTTCTCCAAGCAAGGTGAATAAACAAGTGTGGCATGGTAAGTCACCTAATGCAGAAATTTCAGAATCCGACAAGCAAAAGGAGACCAAGGAACCAATTGTTGAGGATAATCAGGCTAATTCTAGTGGTGATATAATTTATGTTCATCAAGGTCTCATGGCTAATGATTACGAGGCTAGCACAAGCAAAGCCAAGCCTATGATCCCAAATATATCCAACCTAAGTTGTGTCCTCCAGGTGGAAAGGAGATTTCAATGCATGAGGAACCACGAGAAGGTGGAGCACGAAAGCGTAGAAGCAAAGGTACATATTTTTCAATGAAACATGGCTCATGGCACCGGTAAAACAAGTGCGGAAGTCTAAATAAATAGAGAATGCAGTAGCTTCCACATTAATTGCAATAGCACCTACACCACCAAAGGTGGAGGATGTGACCCCTACTACATCGGTCGTACCGCCTAGCACACCATCTTCAATTGAAGGTACTTCAAATCCAATATACACATTGGGAGATGAAGATGAGATGGTGGATAATATGCTTGTTCGAGAAGGGTGGATATTAATATGGAGTATTACTTGTCTGCCGATTTTCGTGCTATAGGTGAAAAATGGAAGGTGGCCCAGCTGGGTTTTGGGCCTAAGAATGCTATCTTCGAGAAGCCAAAGAACCGGTGAAACACTTGAAGCCATTATACCTCAAAGGTCAAATTAACGAATCGATTAGATCGGTAAATCTTATGCCCTATTCGGTCTTTGAGAAATTGAGATTACATGATGTTGCATTGGTTAATACCAATAGGGTGCTAAGTGGGTTTGAGGGTGAAGAAAAGTAAGAGGCCAAAGGTGTGATGTGCATAGAACTCACCATGGGAAGCAAAATTTTGGCCACTGCATTCTTTGTCACCAAGATGCAAGGTAACTACAATGTTATATTAGGCCGTGATCCAGTTCATGCTAACCAGTGTGGGCCATCTACCTTGCATCAATTCGTAATGTAATGGGTCGATGATGAAGTAGAAGTCATTTTGCATTGGCCGATTCATTGGTGGATTGGAAACATCCCGATGTTACTTGCTAAATAGGGTGTGGCCTCTAGGAATTTGATTTTCTTAGTGCTACAAGGAATTGGTTTGTGTCCATCTCTGCTTGGTGTTCATTGGATCCAAGGGTTGATATAAGCAAAACTTTAGAGGCCATGACCGGTATATACTTATCACCCTAAGCATAAAGACCAATAAATAAGTATTGTATGCCTCATATAGACTTATCACCCTAAGCTAACATAAAATGGTTGATGGAGTGCTGACATCGTCCTTAGAACGAACTCCAAGCAAATTATTTTTGGCACACTAGCTTTGCCAAAAAAACAGGAAGGCATGTGTTGACACCAATTTTTTGTCTTGCATGATAACATTTTGAAAAGAACCTCAGATGGAGAAGTGCTCCACATGAAAGTTCTTCATCTCATCGAGACGATAATCATATTTTGGAATCATCTCGATCAAAGGACATAGGCAAATTTTACATCCAAATAAGACTAACCTGACCATAACCAAAATAGGGCCCCGACCCTAGACACCCATCGTTAATCTAAACAACTTTAAGTTTTTTCCGAGGTCATATGCGGCTCATGGGTCTCAAAAACTGAATTATTATCTCAGACCCCCTAAATCTAAGTTAGATAATTATGGTAAGATTTTGAGTCTTTTTCTGTATGGGAAGTCCGTTCACTTCATAAATAGATGAGTGCTAATGGCCGATTGAACAAAACACAATCAACAAACACATCTATAAAATTTATGTTCTATCTTTTTTAGACCTGAGTTTACTCGTCCTCGCTCTTCTTGTTCTTCGTGTTTGACGACAACGATTCATCAGGCCCTAGGTACGAATGGGTAGACCTAGGGCATCACATACCCGCCGCGCACACTGATGGAGTCATCTCCTAACGTGTGGTGTTTCACGTTCATTCTCTTGTCTTATTTTGATCTGAAACAAAGTTCATTTTCATGATTGTGATTCGTTAAATGTTACAACATCCATTTCACAACAAGCACAGAGTGGAGGAAAACCTCACTAATGATACGCTAACATCAGTAATTACCCTACTGATGACAAGATTGTTGGTGCATGCACAAATAACAACAACACGGCACCAGTATTAAATTATTTATACTAATTTTTTTTACTTATTTTTCATATAGTTCTACCAACATATAATTTTAAACAATACATTTTGTGCTATGTTTATCATAATTAATCACATTATTATTTCATGACTTATTAAAAAAATCTGCTTTAAATTTGAAAAATGTTGAAAAGAGAGTAGCCTTAATCTAAATTACAATGAGCGTTTGTAAATTAGACTGAATCCTCTTATACTAATCAAATGGTTAAAACTGCATGTCTCCACTAATGAATTGGTACCACTTAGATGTATTAGATCATTTGTTTATATATGTGTGTTCTTGCCTATTTTATTGAATCTTAAATATCCTAGCAGAGAACTATATTTTTTCTATCTCATAAATATCTAGTGCATGATTGTCTATCTTAATTGACAAAATATGAAAAAATAGATAATTAAAACTGAGCACTTTTTCAGCCCTCTCAGGTCATGAGCGCTCCCAACCGTCTGGTCATCAATTTTGGGCATTCTTGTAGCGCATCGTTCGCTAATACAGGCCGCTCACATTATGGGCCACTGCTCCATTAGCTTTTTTTCAACGCTCAGGGTTAACTTGGGCCCAGTGGGCCGTGGGAGTTTTTCCACGTGAAGTGGATGGACACGCATGCTCGCACAAGGGACTTCCTATTTGCCGCTAGTTGCGGCAAAGTGCTGAGGTTTCACACAAGGCGATAGGGCGCTCAAGCTGCGGATCGGTCCTGGGACCTCGTGCTCCATGGCGCTCCATGCTAACCACTACAATAGTCAACTTTTCATGTTAAGATCAAAGCGCCAGACTTAAAGAAACATACAACAGCGGCAGGGACGAACAATAACCTACTGCAAGTGAGCAATGCTAATAGCCACCATAATTCCTGGGATTTCGCACATAAAATGGCAGTCCGCCTTATATGAACATTAGGTGCAAACATTTTAATATTTCATAGAGAGAGAGAAAATTAAACTTGAAACATTTTTTGGAATCTAAAATATAAATTCAAAATAAAGGAACAACATCAAAACGACATTTTCCCCCCTGAAATCAAGAAGAATTTCTCCAAAATGAAACATTTTCTGAAAAACATGAACAAAAAACTGAAAGCGTGAACATTTTTCAAAATTACGAACAAAATTTTCTCTCTCAATGAAAATTACAAACAAAATTTTGTTCTTACAAAATGTCTAATCATGAATATTTTTGAAAGAAGAACGAATTTTGATTTGTGAACAAATGTTTTTTTAAACATGAACATTTTTAGAATTTACGAACAAAATTTTAAAATGGGAACATTTTTAAAATAACGAACAAATTTTGAATTTTTAGAACAAATTGTAAAATGGAGAAGAATTTCGAAAATCCCAAAAAATTTGAAATGTGAACATTTTTTAATACATGAACAAAAATTTGAAAAATAAGAACATTTTTTGAAATTTGTGAACAATTTTTGAAAACAGGCATTTTTTGAAATCCATGCCATTACTTTCAAATTTCTCAAAAAATGAACAAAAATAATTTGAAATATTTTTGAAAAAAGAGGAACATTTTCTAAAAATTCGGAACAAACATTTGAAAGTAGAAACATGTTTTGAATTTGTGAACAAATTTTGTAAAATGGGAACATTTCTTGAATTTGTGAACAAATTTTGTAAAATGGGAACATTTTTTTGAATTTGTGTACAGAATCTGAAAAACAGGATTTTTTTTTTGAAATTAGGATATTTTTTTTGAAAATAAATTTGAAAAGAAAAAAAGAAACAGAAAAAAAAGAAAAAAGAAATAGAAGAGAAATAGAAAAAAGAAAAACGAAAAAAAAACCAGTTCAGGAACCTTCTAGAAGGTTCCCTAAACCGGAAAAAAGCCAGCTGAAAACATCATAGAAGGTTCCAAAACCGGTGTCTGCTATAACGCTAAAACGGGCCGGCCCAGTCGGTCGGTCGCTCGCACCTCCCCTGTGCAGAGCGTCGACAACTTGCCGCAATGAGCGGGAAGTAGGATTTTCCCTCGCACAATCCCCTCCGCGGCGGCAAATCCTATTTGACGCATGCTAGCGTCAAAAGGACGAGCCTTCGCTGAAGCAAGTCGCCACTTGGGCCGGCCCACGGAGGGATTTTGTTTGCTGCTGTTTCCTTGTTTCTTGCGGGTTTTTTTTTCGTTTTTCTTGTATGGTTTTTTGCTTCCAGTTTCTTTCACTGTTTTTGGCCGGTATTCAGTTGTTTTGTTCCAGTTTTTTATTTTTCTGTTTTGATTACTTTTTTCCTTTCATTTTCTTTCTTTTAAGTTTATTTTTAATTTCTGTTTCTATTCTTCTTCTCATTATTGCATATTTATAGAAAAAGATCACCATGTGTTACAAAATTTGTCAATGTATTAAGAAAATGCTCATCATATATTATGAAATAGTTCACCTTGCACTGTAAAAATGTTCATTGTTTATTACAAAAATGTTCATTGTATATAAATTGTTCAGCGTATATTAGAAAATGATCATTGTGTATTACAAAAAATGTTCATTGTATATTATTAAATTGTTCGACGTATATCAGAAAATGTTCATTTTGTATTACAAAAATGTTCATTGTATATTATTAAATTGTTCAACGTATATTAGAAAATGTTCACTGTATATTATTAAATTGTTCAACGTTTATCAGAAAATGTTCATTGTGTATTACAAATATTTTCATTGTACATTATTAAGTGTTCAATGTATATTAGAAAATGTTCATTGTGTATTTAAGTTTTGTTCATCATATATTAAAAAATTGATCAACATATACCAATACAATCTCCATTTTAGTATTTTTAGATTTTTTTCAGTATATTTCTTACAAAAACGTTCACTGTATTTTAAAATTTCTTCAACACATACTATAAAAATGTTGAATTTTTTAAGGATTTGCTGCTGTGCATTTAATTTCAGATTGGTGATGCATCTAAAATAGTCGAGGTAACTAGCTCGGCTGGCTAGCCTCACTGGATTCTGGCATCTGGTCTGAGGTTCGATCCCGCGCATGTGTTACTTCCTTTTTCGATTTTTTCGCTCACAGCGACATGATTTTTTCGCAACGATCGGACGCACACTAGCGGCGTATAGGAGCTCTCCTCCGCGGCGAACCTGCCATAGCTCATCTGGGTGGCAGTGTGTGCACCGCCGGGGCTGGTGTTGACCACCTCGCCGCCCCACTCCACCATGCTGGCATGGCCGGACAGGTGCGTGAAGAGCTCGGCGGGTCAGTAGCCCACCAGCTGCGAGGCGCCGTCGTCGCCGTAGCTGATGTACATTTTGCCTTCACCGCCCTCTCACACTTCTTTGCCTCCTCATCAATTATGTAGTGTCTACGTTTTTCCTGGAAATTAAAGAAGGCGAGAGCAGGTAAAATAATATGGACGACACAACGCCTAGACGCTTGTTAAAGATTAGCCTGTATCTGAACGGTGGGTCGTTCCTCTCAAGGAACTGAAGGTAACATGGTATCATTTTCTTTAATGGATACCCCTAGATGAGCGGCTAAGCAAGTAGCATAAATTCCACCCATGAAATCACCAACTAAGGCATTATTGTGTAAACGTCGTGCTACAATGGCCCCCATGTGAAATTGTCTATCCCCCAAACACTGCACTTCAAAGAACACTCAATCAGGAGCACAAAGATGGCTAGGGAATTGTTTACCATTAATGCACCTTCCTATGAACGGAGTAAAATAACGTATAGCAGAAAAATGGATGCTCCCTATAGTGGCTTGTGTTATGCCTCTAGTTTCACCCATAGCAATATTCATGAGAAATTCATTGCAATCAGATTTACGAGGTTCAGTGCATATTCCCCATTAAATAATTTTATATACTTCACAAAATTCTTCAATATCTAAGCGAAAAGGATTTTCATACAAGTTGAACATAACGACATGTGAATTACGATGAGGCACTTAAGCAAATTTTCGCACAAAAGAATCGGTGAGATTGTAGTATAGTGAGCACTTATCTAATACGAATTCCGTCAATCCAGCATTATGCGCGTACATGTCAAATTCTTCCTTAATATCAGCTTGAGTCATGAAAGAATCCGACGGCCATTCACCACGGGCACACAAAGGCTTCCCGCGGGGGTTCGAGGTCCGACTCACGTATAGTAAGCCTTGGAGAGCTCTTGCTCGAGGAACTACCTTGGAACATTTTCCTTAGCATTTTCTTCCGATGAAAATTTCTGAAAAATTTCACCCAAGCCATAACAAAGATTAAATAGTGGGTATAGAATGTTAGTGCTTACTAAATTCATTGACCACATGCCCCTAAAAAAGAATTTATTAATAATGTTGATCAAGTCTTATTAACAAACTATTTACGAGTAATATAAAACTGAAGAACCTTCGTATAACACTAAGGTTACCTCAACGGGATACACATATCCCCAATAATAAGAATTTTATATTTCTTTTTGACAGTAGGAAGAGAAATTTGAAAACTTCCAATAGTAATCGTTTGAGTCTTTTCAATAGCATTAGTACCATTCACTTGAAATTGTTTATTCGGAAAGTGTACCGTATGCTCATTACCATTAATATGAAAAGTGACATTGCTTTTCTTGCAATCAATAACAGCCCCTGCAGTATTCAAGAAGGGTCTATCAAGGATAATTAACATGTTGTTATCCTCGGGCATATCAAGTATAACAAAGTCTGTCAAGATAGTAACATTTGCAACCACAACAGGCACATCCTCCCAGATACCGATAGGTACGACAGTAGATTATTCCGGCATTTGCAATGATATTTCAATAGGTGCGAGTTTATTCAAATCAAGCACGGTACCTGCAAAGATTCAAAAACTAACTTAAACTACTAATCGGAGAGGGGGGCGCATCGGGATTCCCCTCCATAGAACCATCTACCGGAGCGGCAGGCAAAGAGAGCGACTCCACGGGCTCACCGATGAAGTCAATCTGGAGGGTGTTTGATGCCCCCTTTGTGGTTTCTTCAGTCCGATCGTTCCGCTCTTCTGACAATTTGGTGTTTCATAATTTATGGCCAAAATTATTTTGGTCTTCTCGGTTCTCCACTATTCTGTCTTCGGTCTATATAGTATGGTGTTTGGTCCTGATCAAATTTCATGGTACAATTCAGATTCACGATATTACAGTAGAGATGCATGCAGACAGAATTCAGGCAATACATATGTGTAACAGGTGTATGAAACCAAAGGTCAGATGTTCATACATCATGTGTATGTCGTCTACTCAACCAGAATTGTGATCCCTAAAAAAACCAGAATTGTGTCATAAACATTTGGAGAAGACCAGGGATTGTACTAATTGTGCCACAAACAGACATAGAATTGTACAAATACGGTTTATCAGGGTTAGTCGGTCATCCAGCTGAATTTAATTTGGCCTTCCATTTTTTACGACAAATTTTAGCTCAGTCTTTGGTCTTTGATTTTTATACCCAAGCTTACCCATAGGGGCGCAATGTTTCAAAACCAACGGCATCAAGAAGAACTTCGTCAAAATTAGGCTCGAGGTGCAATTCCGATTGCTGTGCGGGCACTACTAAGAGCAACTACAGCGCGCCCTTCAAACCCATCTCACATGTCCGGGCGGACAACGACCGTTCACAAAAGACCGACTCAGACGAGTGCCTCAAACGGGTCTCAAACACCTGGGCTGACTGACACCCCTCATATCCAGCTCAAATATGCGTCATACCCTGCTCACGCTGGTTCACCCGACCCCACATATATTCCTCCTCATCCGCTGCACCGGTCAAACCCTGGCCACTTCACTCCACTCCCCTCCGCAAAGGTCCCGTCCAGCGATCTCCGACCTTCTCTGGCATGGCGGGCAGCGGATCCGAGTCCTCTACCTCCATATTCGTTGACCCCGAGCTCATCCCATGCAGCCCCGAGGAGGAGATGACCGTCTAGTGTGCGCTCCGCCGCTCCCGGGAGGATGCCGCCCGATAGCAGCAGTCGGACTCCTTTTGTCGGGAATTCATCGCGTCCGCCCAAATGGCGCATGGATTCGCCACAAGTTGTGCCACCACTGTCTCACCGGAGCGGTGGGGTACGTCTGGCATCCGAACACTGTGGTAGACACGCAACCCCTCGGTTGGCACGTCGAGTGGGAGGGCAACGCATGGACGTCGTTGGACGCTCACACGGCGCGGTGTGCCCGCCATGCGAGGCAGCGGTGTAATGCCCCCGATTTAATCGTACACTAATCATGCACACAAATATGTACAATCAAGATCAGGGACTCACGGAAAGATATCACAACACAACTCTAAAAGTAAAATAAGTCATACAAGCATCATATTACATGCCAGGGGCATCGAGGGCTCGAATACAAGTGCTCGAACATAAACGAGTCAGCGGAAGCAACATTATCTGAGTACAGACATAAGTTAAACAAGTTACCATAAGATTCCTAGCACAAACTGGGATATAGATCGAAAGAGGCGCAGGCCTCCTGCCTGGGATCCTCCTAAACTACTCCTGGTCGTCGTCAGCGGCCTGCATGTAGTAGTAGGCACCTCCAGTGTAGTAGGAGTCGTTGTCGACACTGGCGTCTGGCTCCTGGGCTCCAACATCTGGTTGCGCCGACCAAGAAGAAGAGGAAAAAGGGGGAAAAGAGGGACCAAAGTAACCGTGAGTACTCATCCAAAGTACTCGCAATCAAGGATCTACACTATTATGCATGGGTATATGTGTAAAGAGGCAATATCGGTGGACTGAACTGCATAATGCCAGAATAAGAGGGGATAGCTAGTCCTATCAAAGACTACGCTTCTGGCAGCCTCCGTCTTGTAGCATGTAGAAGAGAGTAGATTGAAGTCCACCAAGTATCATCGCGTAGCATAATCCTACCTGGCGATCCTCCCCTCGTCGCCCTGTGCGAAAGTGATCACCAGGTTGTCTCTGGAACTTATCTGGGTGTGTTTTATTAAGTATCCGCTTCTAGTTGTCATAAGGTCAAGGTACAACTCTGGGTCGTCCTTTTATCGAGGGACACGGCTATTCGAATAGATAAACTTCCCTACAGGGGTGGACCACATTTCCCAACACGCTCGATCCCTCTGGCCGGACACACTTTCCTGGGTCATGCCCGGCCTCGGAAGATCAACACGTCGCCGCCCTACCTAGGCACAACAGAGAGGTCAGCACGCCGGTATAAATCCTATGCACGCTGGGGTCTGGGCCCATCGCCCATTGCACACCTGCATGTTGCGAACGTGGCCGGAGAGTAGACCTAGCCTCCCTTATACAAGGGAAAGTGTTCGAGTCCAACCTGGCAGGCACCACTTAGTCGCTGACGTCAAGAAGGCTTCGGCTGATACCACGATGTCGAGTGCCCATAACTGTTCCCGCATAGTTAGTTAGTGCGTATAGGCCTGGGGCCAGACTCAGATCAAATACCAAGATCTCGTTAAGCATGTTATTTTGAAGTAACCACGGACGTCGACCAGGGCCAGGCCCACCTCTCGCCTAGGTGGTCTCAACCTGCCCTGTCGCTCCGCCACAAAGATCCACTCGTGGGTACTCTACGAGCCGACCCGACTTTAGTCACCATCTGTATAGTATGTATGTATGTATAGTATATACCCGTGATCACCTCCCGAGTGATCACGACCCGATAGTATAGCTAGGCAGATGGACAAGAATGTAGGGCCACAGATGATAAAGTAGCATCCTATACTAAGCAATTAGGATTGCAGGTAAGGTATCAACAACTGTAGCAACAATGATAGGCTATGCAACATAATGCAAGCAGTAGAGGGTTAGAATAGGTGATATCTGGTGATCAAGGGGGGGGGCTTGCCTAATTGCTCTGGCAAGAAGGAGGGGTCGCCAACTCCGTAGTCGTACTGGGTAGCAACAGTGTCGGTCTCGGTGTCTAGCTAGAGAAGAGGGGGGAAAACAATAAATATAATGCAAACATATGCATGACGATGCATGATATGACAAAGAGCGGTGCTAGGTGTGCCCTAACGCGGTAGTAGGTGGTACCGGCGAAGGGGGTAACCATCCGAGAAAGTATCCCCGGTGTGTCGCGTTTTCGGACAGACGAACCGGAGGTGAAATATTGCAAGTTCGCTATGCTAAGGACATGTAGCTAATGAATGGGCCGCGTATTCGGATTCGTCTCGTCATTCTGAGCAACTTTCACGTACCAAGTGTTTTCATCCTAGGTACGGTTTATTTTATATTAACTTTCAAAGTTTTTAAATCATTTTTAGAATTAACAGAATTAATTTAATTAGGAAATGCCATTATGACGTCAACATGACATCAGGGTGGTGTCAGCAGTCAACAGTCAGTTGACTTGGTCAAATTGACGCGTGGGTCCTGCATGTCATAGGCGAATACTAACTAATCAGGTTTAGTTAGTCTAACTAAAATGATTAGGTTTACTAATTACAATTAATTAGGTTAACCACTTTACTTAATTAATTAATTATTTTTATATGATTATTGTTTTTCTTTTTCTTTCTTTAAAAGTTCCAGGGGACGGGCACTGGCAGGGCGCGAGCTGAGCAGCGCGGGCAGCGCCCGGCCAGGCCGAGCAGGAGGGAACAACGGAGCTGAGGCAACGGGGCGACAACGCAGGCCATGGTGGGGAAGGAAGGGGCACAGCCGGAGCGGGGGTTCATGGGCGTGCGGGCCGAGGAGACGACAGCAGCGTCGACGAGTTGGGACAACGCGGGCGGGCGAGCAGCGGGGCGCGAATGGGGCGCTGGTCCAGGCGCGGCGCTGGGAGGAGGCCACGACCATGAGCGCGTGCTCGTGCGCGTGCGGAGGTGCCACGGCGGAGTTCCTGCAGAGGCGGGGCTTACGAGCTGGGCAGTGGCCCGTGCAACAACGCGGTCGGGCACGACGGACGGCGTCCGACAGGAGGAGAGGGGAGAGGCCGGGGCCTCACTTTGGTTGTAGGTAACAGGGCAGCGGGGGTCGGGGTGGTCGACGGGGACGATGGGGAGGCAGGCCGGTAAGGAGGAGGAGGCAGTCCGGCAGGGAGGCTCCAGCGACGGTGAGGTGGCCGTGGCGGCAAGCAACGGGAGGGGGCGACGTGATCGGGCTCCTCCCGATCCAGATCCAAACGAGGGAGTGGGGGGGAGTGGGGTGTGGGGGCGACGGGGGAGTGGGTTAGGGTTTTGAGGGGGTTAAGTGGGGATGGTGGGTTGGTCAGTGAGGGATCCTGGACTAGGGGTGTACGGATAGCCAAACTATCATCACCGGCCGGACTCCAAGACTATGAAGATACAAGATTGAAGACTTTGTCCCGTGTCCGGATGGGACTTTCCTTGGCGTGGAAGGCAAGCTTGGCGATACGGATATGTAGATCTCCTACCATTGTAACCGACTCTGTGTAACCCTAGCCCTCTCCGGTGTCTATATAAACCGGATGGCTTTAGTCCATAGGACGAACAACAATCATACCATAGGCTAGTTTCTAGGGTTTAGCCTCCTTGATCTCGTGGTAGATCCACTCTTGTAACACACATCATCAATATTAATCAAGCAGGACGTAGGGTTTTACCTCCATCAAGAGGGCCCGAACCTGGGTAAAACATCGTGTCCCTTGTCTCCTGTTACCATCCGCCTAGACGCACAGTTCGGGACCCCCTACCCGAGATCCGCCGGTTTTGACACCGACATTGGTGCTTTCATTGAGAGTTCCTCTGTGCCGTCACCGATAGGCTCGATGGCTTCTTCGATCATCATCAACGACGCAGTCCAGGGTGAGACCTTCCTCCCCGGACAGATCTTTGTATTCGGTGGCTTTGCACTGCGGGCCAATTCGCTTGGCCATGTGGAGCAGATCGAAAGCTACGCCCCTGGCCGTCAGGTCAGATTTGGAAGTTTGAACTTCACGGCTGACATCCACGGGGACTTGATCCTCGAGGGGTTCGAGCCACAGCCGAGCGTGCCGCACTATCACGGCGAGCATGATTTAGCTCTGCAGCCGGACAGTACCCTGGAGGCCGCACTCGAACCCGCTCCGATCTTCAACTCGGAGCCGGCTGCGCAGGTCGAGGACGGATGGCTAGACTCCGCCTCGGGGGCTGCAACCTCTACGGCGATAGAGCCGAATACTGACCTTGTCCCTCATGAAGCTCGTGACTCTGAGGTGCCGGACTCCTAGCCGGACTCCGAACCTCCCGTGCCCCCTCCGATCGAATCTGATTGGGCGCCGATCATGGAGTTCACCGCAGCGGACATCTTTCAACACTCACCTTTTGGCGACATCTTGAGTTCGGTAAAGTACCTCTCGTTATCAGGAGAGCCCTAGCCGGACTGCGGCCAGGACGGTTGGGATGCGGACGAGAAGAAATTCAAAGCCCACCCACCACCCACTTGGTAGCCACTGTAGACGACCTAACCGACATGCTAGATTATGACTCCGAAGACATCGACGGTATGGACGACGATGCCGGAGACGACCAAGAACCAGCGCCTAACGGGCACTGGAAAGCCACCCCAACTCACGACGTATACATGGTGGATACACCAAAAGGAACCGGCAATGAGGAAAAACGGGACGTGGCGAAGGATAACTCCCCCAACAAACAACCAAAACGGCGACACAAGCGCCGCCCGAAGACCGGCCTCGATAAAAACGGCACCCATACGGACCCGGCCCTAGAGCAGGGCGAAGCAGTGGACGACGCACATGCCACCAAGCAGCCATCCGAACATGATGAACTGGACAAGCAACCCATCCCCGGCGAAGACGATCTCACATCACCAGAGCATACGAACCTTCATAAAAGGCTCGTCACCACTGCAAGAAGTTTGAAGAAGCAAAAGCGGAAGCTCAAAACAGCAGAGGACGCACTCAGAATAAGATGGAGCAAAGTACTCAACACCGCAGATAAATATGGCGCTAGTCACCAGACAAAGAGCTACCCGAAGCGCAAGTTGTTGCCCGAATTTGACGAGGAGGCCTTAGAGCCCCCGCAGTCAAAAAAGAAAGAAGTCGCCTGGCCGGATAGACGACCAGAGGACAGGCCAAGAGCAACAAGGGGCGCTGTACACAAGCCGGCACACGATCAACATAAAGATCCTCGGAAAAAGGATGACCCAGCCAGGTCTATCTATGGGCCAAAAAAGAAGACTCCAGGAAGCAACATAACCCGCCGAGCATTTGAAGACAACGGCACACCCAAATACAGGGGCGCCGCACACCCACTATGTTTCACCGACGAGGTACTGGATCATGGATTTCCAGCGGGATTCAAACCCGTCAACATAGAGGCATATGACGGAACAACAGACCCCGGAGTCTGGATTGAGGATTATATCCTACACATACATATGGCTAGAGGAGACGATCTCCATGCCATAAAATACCTACCCCTCAAGCTCAAAGGGCCAGCTCGGCATTGGCTTAAAAGCCTCCCAGAAAATACCATTGGAAGTTGGGAAGAGCTTGAGGATGCGTTTCGAGCAAATTTTCAGGGCACTTATGTCCGCCCTCCGGATGCAGACGATTTAAGTCACATAACTCAACAGCCCGGAGAGTCAGCACGCAAATTCTAGAACAGGTTCCTCACTAAAAAGAACCAAATAGTCGACTGTCCGGACGCTGAAGCCTTAGCAACCTTTAAACACAACGTCCGAGACGAATGGCTCGCCAGACACCTCGGCCAGGAAAAACCAAGAACAATGGCCACACTAACAAGCCTCATGACCCGCTTTTGCGCGGGGAAGACAGCTGGCTGGCTAGATGCAGCACCAGCGACCCGAGTACATCCGAAGTCAGGGATGGAAATGGGAAATCACGACGCAAAAAAGATCAGCGCCGGAATAAGGAAAATGGCCCAAACAGTGCGGCGGTCAACGCCGGATTCAAAAGCTCTCGGTAGAACAACAAAACACTGCCCCTCAAGGACAACAGTGATGAGCTATCCAACCTAAACAAGATTCTGGCTAGGCTATGTCAAATACATGGTACCTCCGGGAAGCCTGCAAACCATACCCACAGAGATTGTTGGGTCTTCAAGCAGTCCGACCGACTTAACGCCGAACACAAGGGGCTCGACACACCAAGCGAAAGTGACAAACCCCAAAAGCAGCACTCCGGAAAACAGAAGACTTTCCCACTAGAAGTCAAAACAGTGAACTCACTTCATGTGATAACACGAAAACACAGCGCGACACCTGCCATATCAGGACACCTTTCGGAGACTGGGGATAGACCCTACCAAAATTCGCTATAACAACACTTCCTTCAAAGGAGTGACGCCAGGCCTTCAAGCCAATAATACGGGCTCTGTACCACTAGAGGTTGTGTTCAGTCCATCCGACAACCTTCGTCGCGAAAAGCTCACTCTCCATATCGTCCCATTTTACAGTGGCCATCGAGCACTACTGGGACGCAAAGCTTTCGCCCGCTTTAACACAATTACAAGTCTCTTATACTTACAATGCCCGGTCCACGCGGCATAATCTCATTGAAAAGTAACTCCGAGTGTTCCTCGACCACGGAGAGCGTGGGGCTGCCTTGACAGCCACTCCGACCTTGCAGGTCAAGGCCCCTAAAAACAGGTCATTCAGACCCCGGACACGGTTAGGCGAGTCCGGAGTAAATAAACAAGGGGCTTCCCAGCCGCATACCCCCTTTGTACGGGGCCGCGCGTATAAATGATGAGAGCCAATAACGCTCAACTTTCTTCATCTTTCAAATTATACTTTATTTTAATACAACCTTTGCACGATATTTCTTATAAACTAAGTCCTCCTCTTTTACAGTTGAAGCACGTGCTACACCCGTCCAGGATACAGCACAACGGAGACACAGGCGCAGATGTGCAGCAGGGACCAGTTGCAAGGATTCTTTTCAGATTAAGATCCTGCGTAAACCTTTCTTACTGTCTCTTGTTGATACACATCCCCCGGTTTCTTACCATAGCTGAGGAGGAGGCTGGCATTTTGGCATCGGCCGCGTCAGAAGTTCCCGCCTGTACCTGGACACTAGGGGCTTAGGGCATTGTTCTGCCCGATATCATAAAGACCGAACACCTCAGGGAGTGTTCGGCGTCTCGAGTTAGGCCTTATATGCATCAGCTCTGAATCATGTCTTTGGTCAAATGTTGGGTTTGCCCGGCTCCTGTGTTTTGCTGCCTTACATTCCGTATCATCGGCTAACGCGGCACCAGGAGAACTACTGCGATTGTGCCCCGGTTCGGCCGGGCGAGCACCTCAGTAGAGAAAGCCGAAAACTGACTGTCATGATATAGCGAGAGACTGGTCAACCACTCGATCGACCATTGGAATGTTTAGAATTCCTCCGCTTTGATGAAGGACCGCTTCCCGGTCAGGCACATACGCGCCCCGAGTTTGGAGAAGAGCGGTGCCGCCAGGGGCTATATAGTAGCCCCACATTCGAGCTCCTATGGCTAAGTGAAAGTGATAAAGCATTATAGTCTGGTTCCCTAGTTTGCTAAGCTATCACCTCCTTAAAAGGACCAAGACGTTGGATTAAGTGTGAAAAAGCGCTTTTCTTTTTGCAAACACCCCCGCACCATGTGCGTGGGGGCTGAAGCCAAAGACTGCCATCTTTCAGATTATACATACATATACGGCCGCACAGGAGATAGTTCAATACTTGAACACACAAGTATAAAAAGCTATTTCACTATAAACATGATCTCAGAAATCATACATGTCATTCAAACATAACATCTTTCGAGCACTGCGACTCTATTAAACGAGCGCCCTGCAGGACTTCCTCAAAATAGTGCTCGGTGGGGAATCGGCTTTTGTCTGAACCCCGGGATGCAACAGCGGTGGCATCCATCTCCGCCCAGTATGTCTTACCACGGGAGAGAGCCATCCGTGCACCTTCTATGCACGCCGACCGCTTCATCGCCCCAATACGCGGCACCGCCCCAAGGAATTGCTGCAACAAGCCAAAATAACTCTTCGGCTTGGGCCTTCCCGGCCACAGATGAGCGACCACATCCGTCATGGCAAGTTCGGACAATCTATTCAGCTCAGCCCACTCAACCAGCCGATCACTCAACGGAAGTGGATGCTCCGGACTATGGAATTGAGACCAGAAAAGCTCTTCCATTTCGTGATCCTTCTGGCTTCGGAAGTGCACGACTGCGTCCGCCGCACTCGCTGCCAAGTCCAGATAAGGATCCTCCGCATCGTACAATCGGCCCAGCTGAGCATACTTCGGATCCGTGAACTTCCTACGCAGCATAAAGGGCTTTCCAGCCACAATGTGTCCGACTTGAAGCAGTTCCTCCTTCATAGCCCGCACCGCACTACGGGCATCCTTGGCTTCGGCGTCGGCCTTCTTCAGGTCCTCTTGCTCCGCTCGGCGTTCTCTTTCAAGAACCTCCTGGCGGTCGGTAGCAACTTTTAATTTCGCGGCCATTCCGGCCATCTCCTCCCTGCTTCGGCAATGAGCAGCCTTCTCGGCTTCTAGCTCTTCCGCTGCCTTCGAGGCAGCCGCCTCGCTTTTTCTGGCTTGCTCCTTGGACCGAGCAAGTTCTACTCGAAGGTCTTCCACAGCAGCAGCACCATCTATATCAAGCATACAAATTGTAAGGAATGGGTGTCAGCTCCCTTACTAGGCGACCGCGGAGCAACCACATACCTTGTGACTCATCAAGTCGTTTATTGACCAGTGAGATGTCCGCATCCGCAACATCGAGTTGCCTCTTCAGCTCGGCAAATCCATCAGTCCGGCTGGCCATCGAACGTTCCGCCACCTGCATAGGAAAGGTGACAATCTATAACTGAGATTATGATCCTCGGCACGCTGTCGCTTTCGACATCATACCAAGTCTCAGGGGCTACTATCTATACAGGGCGCACTTCATGTGCAAAACTGTCAAAAGGTATGTCATTTTTTGCGTACCTCAAACCCCGTCAGCAAACTTCCGACGGCCTCACACAACCCGCTTTCAGCGGACGAGATCCTCTCAATCACCCTACTCATTAATGTGCGGTGATCTTCTGAGATAGACGCCCTCTTGAGCAAATCCTGCAGCTCCACCGGCCGTACTCCAATGGGTGTCGAACTCTCCGGCCCCACCGGACTCGGGGAGACCCTCCGTGACGACACCTCAGGGTCGCCCGCCCCGCACGACGGGGCGGCAGATGGAGGCGTTTCGCTCTTCATCATCTCCGGACGAAGGTCTCCCAAAGATGAGCTGTGCTGAGATGGGCTGAGATCCGAACTACAAGGTGAAAACTTCGGTTACCCTTAGAAATTAAGCAGGGGTGTCCACTATTACAAAATCCCCCCTTTTTACTTACGGCTCGCTAGAGGGCTGATTCCTCTGAGGAGACAGTACGGCCGAGGCTCTTCCCGGCACAGGACCTTCCGGTACAGATTTCCCCCCCGTTTTGAGGCCTTGGCCTCCGGGTCTTCAGAAGCGGTCCTCTTCTCCCCCTGGAAGGAGGGACTCTCGATTCCTCCCTTACTGAAAGCCTCCTTGGCGGAGGTGGTAGTTCCCCTGTGCCCCCTTTCGCCCTCCTCCAAAGGTGCAACCTCCAACATTTTGATTAACACGGGATCCTGCATGGTCTCAGGGAGGGGGGCCGGACACCGTATCAGTTTTGCTTGCGCTATCCACTCCTGTCCAAGGGATAGCTGGTTAAAAGGCAAACCCGCGATAAATAAATGGACGATGTGTCCGGACACGGGGCTACTTACTTGGGTATCCGAGCGATTGCAGCTTAGGCCAGCATCCTCGGTCAATTCCGGACGCATCTCTTGCGATCCGAAGAACAGTTTGTACATCTCCGCGGGTGTCAAACCCGTGAAGTGTTGAAGAGCTCGTGCCCCTCTGGATTAAATTCCCACAGCCGGAGGGGGCGACGTTTGCAGGGCAGTAGGCACCAGATCAACATAACTTGTACCACTGCGACCAGATTGATCTCCCTTTCTTGGAGGCCTCGAATCTGGTCCTGCAACAGGGGTACGTCTTTGGACGGCCCCCAGTCACGCCCCTTGTTGACCCATGATGTCAGTTGTTGTGGAGGGCCCGAGCGGAAGACGGGCGGCGGCCTCTGCCTGCTGCCCCTGGGAGCGGTGATATAGAACCACTCCTGTTGCCACAAGCCGAGCTCCTCCTGAAAAGAGCCCTCGGGCCATGGAGCATCGGCCCTCTTGCTTATAACCGCCCCGCCACACTCTGCCTGACGCCCCTCAATCATCTTCGGCTCCACGTTGAAGGTTTTGAGCCACAAGCCGAAGTGAGGGGTAGTGCGGAGGAAGGCTTCGCGGACAACAATGAATGATGAGATGTGGAGGATGGACTCCGGAGCCAGGTCATGGAATTCCAGCCCATAGTAAAACATGAGCCCCCTCATGAAGGGATCCGTCAGGAAGCCTAAACCCCGATGGAGGTGAGACACGAACACGACGCTCTCGCCAAGCTCGGGAGTCGGAATAACTTGCCCTTGGGCAGGCAGCCTATGCGAAATCCCGTAGGTTAAGTACCTGGCGTCTCTCAGCTTTAGCATGTCCTCTTCCGTGACGGAGGAGGGCATCCACCGGCCTCGTAGGTCAGGGCCGGACATTATCGAAGATCGAAGGTATCCGAATCTGGATCCCTGGGTGTTGGAACTCGGGGCGAGGGGCGGATTCTATAGAGGATTGAAGGAAAAGGACGGGCCTTGGTCTCATTATAAAGAGGAAGAATACCAAGAGCCGTCCCCATGACCGTTTAGGACCCGCCTTCGATGGAGGGGGCGTGGCAACGGGCGCGGTTGGGTTACCCACGTCCGTATTGATGGGAATCCTGAAATAAGGGGAACACGATCTCTGCTTCGACAAGACGTGCCAAGGAAACCGCTTCGCTAAACGCGCTGAGGTGGTACAATAAAAACAATTCAAGTAAGGTCTTGGTAGTGGTGTGATGTCACGCCGCAAAACGCGTCAGCAGATTGAACTGGTGTAATATTATTATCCCTACGGTGGTACGTGGAATTTATTTTTGCAGAGTCGGACACTATCCTGGTGTTCACAATCTTCTATAAATTATTCGGAGGAGGAACCCGCCTTGCAATGCCGAAGACAATATGCGCGCCGGACTCGTCATCATTGAAGCCTGGTTCAGGGGCTATTGAGGGAGTCCTGGACTAGGGGGTGTCCGAATAGCCGAACTATCATCATCGGCCGGACTCTAAGACTATGAAGATACAAGATTGAAGACTTCGTCCCGTGTCTGGATGGGACTTTCCTTGGCGTGGAAGGCAAGCTTGGCGATACGTATATGTAGATCTCCTACCATTGTAACCGACTCTGTGTAACCCTAGCCCTTTCCGATGTCTATATAAACCGGATGGCTTTAGTCCATAGGACGAACAATAATCATACCATAGGCTAGCTTCTAGGGTTTAGCCTCCTTGATCTCGTGGTAGATCCACTCTTGTAACACACATCATCAATATTAATCAAGCAGGACGTAGGGTTTTACCTCCATCAAGAGGGCCCGAACCTGGGTAAAACATCGTGTCCCTTGTCTCCTGTTACCATCCGCCTAGACGCACAGTTCGGGACCCCCTACCCGAGATCCGCCGGTTTTGACACCGACAGTCAGCCTGGCTGTTGTCTGGCCAAGGCCCACGGCAAAGGGGTTTGCTTTTGCTTTTTTTGTTTTTTGTTTTGTCCTTTTTCTTTATTTTCTTTTATGTTTTATTTCATTTTAGATATTTAGGCCTTTTATAAAAGCATGGTTCCTTCACCATAAACACCTAGACAATTATTGGCACTCTCCGAACATTTTCTTTTTAATCTTTGAAATGTTTTGATGTTTGACAAAACTTCAAATTTGAATTTGAATAGTTTTGATCCAACATGAGATTAGCAACAGTAACTGGGGTGACATGGCATCGTTAAAGTGGGATTACTATAGCATGATTTTTCAGGCGTTACAAATCTCCTCCACTACAAGAAATCTCGTCCCGAGATTTAGGAGGTAGAAGGAATCAATGTGGGGTACTCTTCGCGCAGACGATACTCACGTTCCCAAGTGGCTTCATCTTCCGAATGGTGCGACCACTGAACTTTGAGGAACTTGATCGTCTTCTGACGTGTGCGATGTTCAGCTTGGTCGAGAATGCAGACTAAATGCTCTTTATAGGAGAGGTCCTGTTGCAACTCGAGCACTTCATGATCCACTGCTCAGATTGGGTCCTTGAAGCAGCGGCGGAGTTGTGACACGTAGAACACATCGTGGACCTGAGAAAGGTTCGGCAGAAGCTCTAGTTGGTATGCCACTTTTCCACACCTTTCCAGAATAGTGAAAGGATCAATATAGCGAGGAGCTAGCTTGCCCTTGATCCTGAAGCGGTGAGCACCCTTCATTGGTGTGACTCGAAGATAAGCCTTTTCGCTAGGTTGATAGACCATGTCCTTATGATGACAGTCATACTGACTCTTCTGGCGTCACTTAGCAGTCTTGAGATTCTCGCGAATAATGAGGACTTGTTCTTTGGCATGTTGGATAATATCCGGACCGAAGAGTGGACGTTCCCCAGTTTCTGACCAGTTCAGAGGGGTTCGTCACTTTTGTCCATATAACACTTCGAAGGGGGCCATCTTCAAACTATCTTGATAGCTATTATTATAAGAGAACTCGGCATACGGGAGAGATTCCTCCCATTTCTTGCCGAATGAAATAACACAAGCTCGAAGCATGTCTTCGAGAACTTGGTTGACGTGTTCAACTTGCCCTTGCGACTGAGGATGAAAAGCAGTGCTGAAAGACATATGAGTCCCCGTAGCTTCTTGGAAACTTGCCCAGAATCTTGAAGTGAATAAGCTGCCACGGTCTAAACTAATAACTAGTGGAATACCATGTAGTGAGACAATTCTGGACATGTAGAGGGTTGCCAGATAACTAGCAGTGATAGTTTCTTTGATAGCCAGAAAATGCGCAACTTTAGGAAGTCAGTCAATGATGACAAGAATAGCATCATTACCTTTCTACAATTTGGGAAAACTAGTGACGAAGTCCATTTCAACATGGTCCCATTTCCATTCAAGAATAGAGATAGGTTGCAGAGTTCCAGCAGGCCTTTGATGTTCTTCTTTGATACGATGGCAAACATCACACTTAGCAACATAACGAGCAATGCCTTGCTTCATATTAGACCACCAGAATCTTTGACGAATGTCTTGGTACATCTTGGTGCTACCGGGATGAATAGACAGAGGTGTATCATGAGCTTCTTTCATAACCCTTGGAGTCAGATTCAGGTTTTCCCTCTTACTCAAAATCATTAGGCGGCCTTTGAAGTACAAGGCACCATCATCGGCAATAGTGAAGAATGAGGGCTTTCCTTCTGCGAGATAGCGTTTAATCTTCTTGACTTCATCGTCACATTTCTGTATCCATTTGATGGTGTCCACAAGATCTGGTCTAGCAAGCAGGGTATTGAGAGAACCCTGGGAAACAATGTGGAGGTTCATTTTGCGGCACTCCAGAGGAGGGGGAGCGAGTGCACCAGGAGGAACAATATGGAGGTTTAGCTTTCTGAATTCTTCAACAAGCGAGGGCTGAACTTTATGAACCTGGAGGTGGTTGCAATATGACTTGTGGCTCAAGGCATCAGCCACTACATTAGCCTTTCCTTGGGTATATGAAATACCTAAGTTAAAATCTGCAACAGTCTCCATCCATCTCTGCTGACGGAGGTTTAGGTCTGGTTGAATAAACAGATACTTCAAACTTGGTGGTCGGTGAAGATCTCGCAACGATTACCGTGAAGGTAATGTTGCCAATGTTTTAGTGCATGGATAACAACAGCAAGGTCGAGGTCATAAACTAGATAGTTTTCTTCGTGAGGGCGCAATTGACGAGAGGCATAAGCAATCACTTTATGCTCCTGCATTAGGACATCGCCTAAGTCTTGACGCGAAGCATCGCAATAAATGACGAAGTCCTTAGTATCTGTAGGAGCAAGCACTGGGGCAGAAGTCAACTTGTCTTTGAGCGCCTGGAAACTTTCCTGACACTTTTCTGTCCACTGGAACTTGACGCCCTTATGAAGCAGGTTAGTCAGCGGTCTAGCGATCTTGGAGAAGTTCTCAACGAATCGACAACAATAGCTGGTGAGTCCGAGAAAACTTATGACTTGCTTGACATTCTTCGGAGGAGTCCAATCAAGAATAGCCTGAACTCGCTCAGGGTTGACGGTGATACCATCCTTGGAGATGACATGTCCAAGATAGGTTACTTCGGGAAGCCAGAATTCACATTTGGAGAACTTGGCATAGAGTTGATGCTCTCTAAGCTTTTCCGGAACAAGACAAAGATGTTTAGCATGTTCTTCTTCATTCTTGGAATATACAAGGATATCATCTAGATAAAACCACGACAAATTTGTCGAGGTATTCCATAAAGATATAGTTCACCAGACGAGAGAAGGTGGCTGGAGCTTTGGTTAATCCAAAAGACATGACGGTGTACTCGTATGAACCATAGCGAGTCACAAATGCGGTCTTTGGGATATCCTATTCACAAACACGGATCTGGTGGTAACCCAACCTCAAGTCGGGTTTAGAGAACACTGACGAACCAGCCAGTTGATCATACAGATCATTGATCCGAGGAAGAGGATATTTGTTCTGAATAGTAGCTTGGTTAATAGGACGGCAGTCTTGGACCAATCGGTTTGTCCCATCCTTCTTCTTGACAAAGAGAGAAGGTACTCCTCAAGGAGAGGAACTTGGGTGAATGAAACCACTTCATAGAGATTTGTCGATTTCCTCCTTAAGCTCAATGAGTTCATGTGACGCCATCTTGTAGGGCCATTTGGCTATAGGAGTGGTGCCTGGTTTCAAGTCGATGATGAATTTGACAGCTCTAGCAGGGGGGTCCCTAGAAGCTCTTCAGGAAAGACGTCGAGGAATTCGCGCATGACAGGGATGTTTTCAATGCCTTTGAGTGGTGTAGCGTTCAATGCATTCAATGCATAAAGCCTTGCCTCGGCAGTCTGAACCAGAGGAGCATTGTAGCTTATAATTTCATCGGAAGGGTGTAGCAGATGGACGGTCTTAGTGGCGCAAACTATAGAAGCAGTATGCACTTTCAACCAATTCATACCCAGAATGAGATCAATGCTACAGGACTTCAGTATGATGGGAAAGGTAAGGAATTCCAGTCCTTCGATTTCAACGGGAACATTTGGAGTAACCATAGAGGTTGACATTGGCCTGCAGGCGTGTGTACCACTAGCGGAGTGTTCATCTCTTCGTATTTAATGCCATGCATGTATGCAAACTCAGCTGATATGAACGAATGCGATGCACCTGTATCAAATAAAATGGATGCTGGTACTGAATTTACGAGGAGTGTACCCATCACAGTAGCAGGCTAGTCCCGAGCTTGACTCGGATCAACGTGGTTGGCATGAACACGACCATAAGACTTGGCATTGTTGTTGCAAGGCTGGTTGTTTCCACGGCCAGCAGCTGGAAGGGCCAGTTGATTCTGGTTCTGGTTGCATTCCCTAGCACGGTATCCTGGCTGACCACACCTGAAGCACATGCCATTATTGGGAGTGGGAGCAGGAGCTCGGGGTGGCGGAGCTGGAAGCCTTGGCTGCCTAGAGGGTGGAGGAGGCAGACGCGGTGCAGCATAGGACTGCCTTGGAGTAGGTGTAGTTGGTTGGTACATGTTGTTGGGAATCCAGATCCTACGCTTCTGCGAGGAGGGGCCCGAAGATGAGCCCGTGTCACGGTTGCTCCTGTGAAAGCTTTGGTGTTCCTACAGACCAGTTTCGACATTGATGGCCTTGTTCACCAAGGTGGCAAAATCGGCAAAGTCATGCACTAGCAATGCGAGCTTGATGTCAGCTAGTAGCAATGTCCTCTTCAGCATAGCGGGATAAGTCCAGAAACTCCCGCTGATAAGCTTCCATAGTTTTGTTGCCCTGGGTGAGGTTGCGGAACTCACACTTCTTCCTGTCCATGATCCCCTAAGGAATAAAGCGGGCACGAAAGGCAGCTTGAAAGTCTGGCCAGGTGATGATTGTTACAACTAGTAGAGTACGCCTGTGGTTGTCCCACCATTGAGCAGCAGGTCCCTTCAGGAAGAAGGAAGCAAAGGTGGCATAGCTGACAGGGGCTACATCAGCAGACTCCATCTCATAGGTGATGTCATGGAGCCAGTCATCAGCATCCAGAGGCTGAGTTGAGCTGCGGTAGGTACTTGGGTTGAGGCGCATGAAATCCTGCAGAGTTACTGGGGTTGGCTGCTGGTTCACATTGGGGCGAGGAAACTGAGGCAGCATATTCTCCATGAACTGACGGTTCAGCTCAAACTGTTGGATCATACCAGCCATGTACTCAGGCGGTGGTACGGCGTCGCCGCCATGACCACCTGGTCTAAACATCCTACTAATATATAACAGGGGTACTTCAACATTGAGAAATTTGCATAGACAAGAACCATTCATGATGAAACATGCATAATGAAAGGAGCACGATAGATACTACATAGTAGTCGGCATAACTTACAAAAGGGATCGGACATAGAGTTCAATACACATAGTTCAGTACATAGACTAAGTCATCATAGGTGGCACCCAGGCTCGCGGCGGATGCATCTAATACTAATAAGCAAGAAAACATCAGTCCCAGGAGGAACTATGGAGTTAGTCGTAGCCTAACAGCTGGTAGTGATGCAACGGATAGTCCTCCACGCCAGCAGCCTGGGGACCGCGGATACTCTGGTGCAGAACCCGACACTCAGGTGGCAGAAGAGGACCAAGTGCGGGAGCGTAGCCTCCCACCTCTGGCCAACCGACACCCTGGGGCATCACGGTCCTGGTTGGGTAGATCGCAGAACACAACAGCTGTCCAGATCGGACAAAGGGGTGCAACAGCGTCAGAGCACTTTAAAGGTGCTTGCGGGTGGTGTACAACTCGTGGCGAAGAACTCGGTTAGCTCGATCCAGCCCATCAGCATGAAGAACCAGGTTCTGATGGTGGAAGGGCTCTCGGGTGACGGTGGAGTAGGGAGCAGTGTAGTATCCCTCCGCACCAACGTCAGATGCGATAGCAATGTGCCTGAAAGGGGAAGTGTCCAACGCCCGATACTCTCCCCGAAGACGTGTCGGAGCAGCATAAGCAGCATGGTGGACTGCCATCTTGATGGTCACTCTAACACCATGAGCGGTGTGCAGCACAGTAGTGGAGTCATACTCCCGAGAGTAGAGGCGGACGATGGCACAGTACTGCTCCTGGTTAAAGTCCTGGAACTGCTCATACACAGTGTACTCAGGGTGCCAGCGATAACCCAGATAGGTCATCATCTTAGCTAGCACAACAGGTGATCCTGAGGCACAAATGGCCGTCGTGCGGCGCACGACCTGCCTCGTGGGTTCCATCTGAAAACAAAGATGTTTTAAAGGAGTCAAATGACAATAAGGGTATTATTCAAAATACTATTCTAAAGAATAACTATGGCTTATCCAACTTTGGGGTGAATGTGGTCACGGGATCCTAATGTTAGAGTAAGTAAATTTGTTTAACCCGAGTAGAAGAGAGTTCAGAGCCCCAGAGTAAAGGTCGAGGAGTAAAAGATCCTAATACCACCCAATGGCGATGTGGGCCCGTAAGATTCACAGCCATGTTAGTAAAAAATTTGTAGTGACTAGACCCGACTTCGGCCAAGGAGTGTGGAAGGGGGATTCCTATTGGCAGTCAGCTCTGGTACCAACTTGTGACGCCCCTGATTTAATCGTACACTAATCATGCACGCAAATGTGTACGATCAAGATCAGGGACTCACGGGAAGATATCACAACACAACTCTAAAATTAAAATAAGTCATACAAGCATCATATTACAAGCCAGGGGCCTCGAGGGCTCGAATACAAGTGCTCGAACATAAACGAGTCAGCGGAAGCAACATTATCTGAGTACAGACATAAATTAAACAAGTTACCATAAGATGGCTAGCACAAACTGGGATACAGATCGAAAGAGGTGCAGGCCTCCCACCTGGGATCCTCCTAAACTACTCCTGGTCGTCATCAGCGGCCTGCACGTAGTTGTAGGCACCTCCAGTGTAGTAGGAGTCATTGTCGACACTAGCGTCTGGCTCCTGGGCTCCAACATCTGGTTGCGCCGACCGAAAAGAAGAGGAAAAAGGGGGAAAAGAGGGACCAAAGTAACCGTGAGTACTCATCCAAAGTACTCGCAATCAAGGATCTACACTACTATGCATGGGTATATGTGTAAAGAGGCAATATCGGTGGACTGAACTGCATAATGCCAGAATAAGAGGGGATAGCTAATCCTATCAAAGACTACGCTTCTGGCAGCCTCCGTCTTGTAGCATGTAGAAGAGAGTAGATTGAAGTCCACCAAGTATTATCGCATAGCATAATCCTACCTGGCGATCCTCCCCTCGTCGCCCCGTGGGAAAGCGATCACCAGGTTGTCTCTAGAACTTATCTGGGTGTGTTTTATTAAGTATCCGCTTCTAGTTGTCATAAGGTCAAGGTACAACTCTGGGTCGTCCTTTTACCGAGGGACACGGCTATTCGAATAGATAAACTTCCCTGCAGGGTCATGCTCGATCCCTCTGGCCGGACACACTTTCCCGAGTCATGCCCGGCCTCGGAAGATCAACACGTCGCCACCCTACCTAGGCACAACAAAGAGGTCAGCACGCTAGTCTAAATCCTATGAGCACAGGGGTCTGGGCCCATAGCCCATTGCACACCTGCACATTGCGAACGTGGCCGTAGAGTAGACCTAGCCTCCCTTATACAAGGGCAGGCGCGTTCCAGTCCAACCCGGCGCGTGCCACTTAGTCGCTGACGTCAAGAAGGCTTCGGTTGATACCACGACGTCGAGTGCCCATAACTGTTCCTGCATAGTTGGTTAGTGCGTATAGGCAATGGCCAGACTCAGATCAAATACCAAGATCTCGTTAAGCGTGTTATTTTGAAGTAACCGCGGATGCCGACTAGGGCCAGGCCCACCTCTCGTCGTCTCAACCTGCCCTGTCGCTCCGCCATAAATATCCACTCGCGGGTACTCTACGAGCCCACCCAACTTTAGTCACCATCTATATAGTATGTATGTATGTATAGTATATACCCGTGATCACCTCTTGAGTGATCACGACCCGATAGTATAGCAAGGCAGACGGACAAGAATGTAGGGCCGCAGATGATAAACTAGCATCCTGTACTAAGCATTTAGGATTGCAGGTAAGGTATCAACAACTGTAGCAACAATGACAGGCTATGCAACAGAATATGATCAACCAAAATAGTAACATGCTATACTACTCTAGTGCAAGCAGTAGAGGGTAGAATAGGCGATATCTTGTGATCAAGGGGGGGGCTTGCCTGGTTGCTCTGGCAAGAAGGAGGGGTCACTACTAGGGAAAACCCTAGTAGTACCGTGGGTTTTGACGCTAGTAGCAGCGCGGGATGCGATGCTACTAGTAAGGCGCTACAGCTAACTCTTAGTAGTAGTGCGGTCCGTGCCCGCGCTACTACTATTAACTATATCAACAACGCTTTTATGGAACACGCTACTATTTGTTAGCTATAGCGGTTTCCTAGCCCATGGCTACTGCTATATCTTTCATCATTTTCCCCAGCTTCATATCCCGTTTCGGTGGTTTTGGTCCAGATACTAGGTACTACTAGATATCAATTTCATAAAGCATTATAGGTACTAGGTAGTACTCCCTCCATTCCAAATTACTCGTCGTGGTTCAAACCACGACGAGTAATTTGGAACGAAGGGAGTACTAGATAACAATTTCATATATATTCAACATGCATCCTCAAGCAGTACTTGGTGATATCGACCATGATCATCATATGTAGGTCTAGATGATATTGACGACGATCATCATATGTAGTTCTAGATGATATCAACGATGATCATCATATGTAGTTCTATATGATATAGCCATACACACATATGTAGTTCTAAATGATATCGAAGATGATCATCATCCTCAAGCCTTCATAGTGTATGACCCCCCCAGGAGCCTCAAATGTCACAGTGTCTCCTGTTAGCTTGTTGAATTTCAACCTCACATTGAATGAGACGATCTGTGTAAAAAGCAAAATGACACAATGCAGTAATGCCAACACTAAAAATAGTTGTTACATTTCATATAATTTCTTACCGCCGCATGAAGAAAACTCCGCTAGAAGTAGATGCCGAAC
Organism: Triticum dicoccoides; assembly: GCF_002162155.2. Classification (NCBI taxonomy): domain Eukaryota; kingdom Viridiplantae; phylum Streptophyta; class Magnoliopsida; order Poales; family Poaceae; genus Triticum; species Triticum dicoccoides. The sequence goes on from NC_041393.1 coordinate 657,494,870, forward strand.
AGCTTGCCAGTTGCAAGGCTGTTGGCGCAACTTGACTTGCACAATCGACATGGTGGTGGTGGCGGTGGTGCCATTTTCCTAAAGCAATATGAGCAAAGGATTAACAATCCACTTCACACGAAAGACAAACAGTAGCATGTGATTTTTTTTGGTTCTTCTTCACTTATATGTTTACAGCTAGGTGGTGCCAAATCTCCAGAGCTATCAACTAGCATACTAAATCAACTAAATCAAAATGTTCTATAAATCAACTAAATCAACTAGCCTATTAAATCAACTTGCCTACTAAATCAAATAAATCAAAATGTTCTATAAATCAACTAAATCAACTAGCCTACTAGATCAACTTGCCTACTAAATCAATAAAACCAAAATGTTCTAAATCAACTAGCCTACTAAATCAACTAAATCATATGAACTAAATCAAAATGTTGCATATGACCTAGCCTACTAAATCAAAATGTAGTAGGGAGGAGGGGTTGTGGATGGAGGAGGGAGGAGGGAGAAGGAGGGGCGACTGGAGGAGGGAGGAGAGAGTAGGACGGAGGAGGAAGGTTGGAGCGAGGAGGGGCCGACCGGCGGCGAGTCCAGGGAGGACGGAGGAGGAGGGCGGTACCGAGTCCAGTTAGGAGGAGGATGTGAAGGCGACGCAGAGGAAGGAGGGGTAGGCGACGGCGGCCGACGGGGGAGGACCGGTGCTGGTGGGTTGAGGGGGAGATCGAGTGAGTGTGTATCGGATAGAGAGGAGAGTGGGTGGTGAGATAGCTAGTTTTAGCAGTAGCACGGTGCACATAAAGGCGCTACTGCTAAACTACCTAGCGGTAGCGCCCCTCTATTTAACGCGCTTCTGCTATAAATAGCTCCGTGGCGGGGTCGTGGGAATTGTAGCAGTAGCGTGTCTTAGAGGTGGCGCGCTACTGCTACTTTTCTTTCAGCAGCGAGTTCTGGTGAAGAGCGCTACTGATAAATTGCAGCAGCGCCTTATTTTAAAACTCACTGTTGGTATGATCCTGTGTATAGCTTTTCCATAGTAGTGGGTCGTCAACTCCATAGTCGTATTGGGTAGCAGCAGCGTCGGTCTCGGTGTCTAGCGAGAGAAGAGGGGGAAGAAACAATAAATATAATGCAAACATATGCATGACGATGCATGACATGACAAAGAGCGGTGCTAGGTGTGCCCTAACGCGGTAGTAGGTGATACCGGCGAAGGGGGGGGGACATCCAGGAAATTATCCCCGGTGTTTCGTGTTTTCGAAAAGACAAACCGGAGGTGAATTGTTGCAGGTTCGCTATGCTAAGAACGTGTGGCTGACGAACGGGCCGCGTGTTCGGATTCATCTCGTCGTTCTGAGCAACTTTCATGTACAAAGTATTTTCATCCGAGGTACGGTTTATTTTATATTTTCAAAGTTTTTAAATCATTTTTAGAATTAACAAAATTAATTTAATTAGGAAATGCCATTATGACGTCAGCATGACAACAGGTGATGTCAGCAGTCAACAGTCAGTTGACTTGGTCAAACTGACTTGTGGGTCCTGCATGTCATAGGCTAAGACTAACTAATCAGGTTTAGTTAGTCTAACTAAAATGATTAGGTTTATTAATTAAAATTAATTAGGTTAATTAATTTACTTACTTAATTAATTTAATTATTAACCATTTTTTTATATTATTATTTTTTCTTTTTCTTTCTTTGTTTTCTTTAAAAGTTCCAGGGGGTGGGGGGCCCCTGTCATTGGCCCCGGGGGGCCTTAGCGGGCTTTGGGCGCAGGCACGCGCCTGTCAGGGCGAACCCGGGTGAGCGGGCGACGGTTACGGGCGCGCGGGTGCGCGCCTGAGTCCACCCGGGAAGGGTACTCCGGCCAGGGTGGGGCGCGGACACGGCGGTGGGCGTCGGCTATGGCGGAACGACGCGGGGCCGGTGGGGCGAAGGAGGTGCGCAGTGGCGCGCGTGAGCTGCAGCGGTGAAGGTGGTGGCGGCGTCGCATGGGCGAAGGCGACGGCGGGACGGGTGCTGGCAGTGCGCGGCCAGGCTAAGCAGGAGGAAACGGCAGAGCTGAGGCAACGGGGCGACAACGCATGCCATGGTGGGGAAGGGAGGGGCAAAGCCGAAGCAGGGGTTCATGGGCGCGCGGGCCGACGAGGCGATAGCGGTGTCGGCGAGTCGGGACATCGCGGGGCAGGCAAGCAGCGGGGCACGAATGGTGCGCCGGTCCAGGCGCGGCGTGTGGAGGAGGCCACGGCCATGAGCGCGTGCTCGTGCGCGTGCGAAGGTGCTGCAGCGGAGTGCGTGTAGCGGAAGGGCTTACGAGCGGGGCAGTGGCACATGCAACGACGCGGTCGGGCGCAACGGACGGCGTCCGGCAGGAGGGGACGGGAGAGGCCGGGGCCTCACCGAGGTTGTAGGTAACAGGGCAGCGGGGGTCAAGGTGGTCGACGGGGATGACGGGGAGGCAGGCCGGTGAGGAGGAGGAGGCAGTCCGACGAGGAGGCTCCGGCGACGGTGAGGTGGCCGAAGCGGCGGGCGACACAAGGGGGGCAATGGGAT
>NC_041393.1:657497723-657528973 GCF_002162155.2 Triticum dicoccoides
TCCTCCCGGTCCAGATCCAAACGAGGGAGTGGGGGGAGTGGGGTGTGGGGCGACGGGGGAGTGGGTTAGGGTTTGGGGGTTAGGTGGGGATGGGGGGTGGGTCGGCCTGGCTGTTATCTGAGCCAAGGCCCAAGGGAAAGGGGGTTTGCTTTTTTTTCTGTTTTGTCCTTTTTCCTTTTTCTTTATTTTCTTTTATTTTTTTACTTCATTTTAAATATTTAGGCCTTTTATAAAAGCACGGTTCCTTCACCATAAACACCTACACAATTATTGGCACTCTCCGAACATTTTCTGTTTAATGTTTTAATTTTTTGATGTTTGACAAAACTTCAAATTTGAATTTGAATAGTTTTGATCCAACGTGAGATTAGCAACAGTAATTGGGGTGACGTGGCATCGTTAAAGTGGGATTACTGTAGCATGATTTTTCGGGCGTTACAAATCTCCTCCACTACAAGAAATCTCGTCCCGAGATTTAGGAGGTAGAAGGAATCAAGGTGGGGTACTCTTCGCGCAGACGATACTCACGTTCCCAAGTGGCTTCATCTTCAGAATGGTGCGCCCACTGAACTTTGAGGAACTTGATCGCCTTCTGACGTCTGCGGTGTTCAGCTTGGTCGAGAATGCGGACCAGATTCTCTTTATAGGAGAGGTCCTGTTGCAACTCGAGCACTTCATGATCCATTGCTCAGATTGGGTCCTCGAAGCAGCGGCGGAGTTGTGACACGTGGAACACATCGTGAACCTGAGAAAGGTTCAGCGGAAGCTCTAGTTGGTATGCCACTTCTCCACGCCTTTCCAGAATAGTGAAAGGACCAATATAGCGAGGAGCTAGCTTGCCCTTAATCCCGAAGCGGTGAGCACCCTTCATTGCTGTGACTCGAAGATAAGCCTTTTCGCCAAGTTGATAGACCTTGTCCTTATGATGACAATCATACTGACTCTTCTGACATGACTGAGCAGTCTTGAGATTTTCGCGAATAATGCGGACTTGTTCTTCGGCATGTTGGATAATATCCGGACCGAAGAGTGGACGTTCCCAAGTTTCTGACCAGTTCAGAGGGGTTCGTCACTTTCGTCCATATAACACTTTGAAGGGGGCCATCTTCAAACTAGCTTGACAACTATTATTATAAGAGAACTCAGCATACGGGAGAGATTCCTCCCATTTCTTGACGAAAGAAATAACACAAGCTCGAAGCATGTCTTCGAGAACTTGGTTGACGCGCTCAACTTGCCCTTGCGACATATGAGTCCCCATAGCTTCTTGGAAACTTGCCCAGAATCTTGAAGTGAATAAGTTGCACGGTCTAAACTGATAACCAGTGGAATACCATGAAGTGAGACAATTCTGGACATGTAGAGGGTTGCCAGCTGACTAGCAGTGATATTTTCTTTGATAGCCAGAAAATGCGCAACTTTAGAAAGCCGGTCAATGATGACAAGAATAGCATCATTACCTTTCTGCGATTTGGGAAAACCAGTGAAGAAGTCCATTTCAACATGGTACCATTTCCATTCAAGAATAGAGATAGGTTGCAGAGTTCCAGTAGGCCTTCGATGTTCTACTTTGATACGACGGCAAATATCACACTCAGCAACATAACGAGCAATGGCTTGCTTCATATTAGACCACCATAATCTCTGACGAATGTCTTGGTACATCTTGGTGCTACCGGGATGAATAGACAGAGGTGTATCATGAGCTTCTTTCATAACCCTTGGAGTCATATTTAGGTTATCCCTCTTACTCAGTACCACTAGGCGGCCTTTGAAGTACATGGCACCATCATCGGCAATAGTGAAGAATGAGGGCTTTCCTAGAGATAGCGTTTAATCTTCTTGACTTCATCGTCACATTTCTGTATCCATTTGATGGTGCCCACAAGATCTGGTCTAGCAACCAGGGTATTGAGAGAACCCTGGGAAACAATGTGGAGGTTCATTTTGCGGCACTCCGGAGGAGGGGGAGCGAGTGCACCAGGAGGAACAATATGGAGGTTCAGCTTTCTGAATTCTTCAACAAGCAAGGGTTGAACTTTGTGAACCTGGAGATGGTTGCAATATGACTTGTGGCTCAAGGCATCAGCCACTACATTAGCCTTGCCTGGGGTATACGAAATACCCAAACTAAAATCTACAATAGTCTCCATCCATCTCTGCTGATGGAGGTTCAGGTCTGGTTGAGTAAACATATACTTCAGACTTTGGTGGTCGGTGAAGATCTTGCAACGATTACCGTGAAGGTAATGTCGGCACTGTTTTAGTGCATGGATAACAGCAGCAAGCTCGAGGTCATGAACTGGATAGTTCTCTTCATGAGGGCGCAATTGACGAGAGGCATAAGCAATCACTTTATGCTCCTGCATTAGGACATCGCCTAAGCCTTGACGCGAAGCATCGCAATAAATGATGAAGTCCTTCTTAGTATCTGGAGGAGCAAGCACTGGGGCAGAAGTCAACTTGTCTTTGAGCGCCTGGAAACTTTCTTGACACTTTTCTGTCCACTGGAACTTGACGCCCTTATGAAGCAGGCTAGTTAGAGGTCTAGCGATCTTGGAGAAGTTCTCGATGAATCAACAGCAATAGCTGGCGAGTCCAAGAAAACTTTTGACTTGCTTGACATTCTTCGGAGGAGTCCAATCAAGAATAGCCTGAACTCACTCAGGGTTGACGGCGATACCATCCTTGGAGATGACATGTCCAAGATAGGTTACTTCGGGAAGTCAGAAATCACATTTGTAGAACTTGGCATAGAGTTGATGTTTTCTAAGCTTTTCCGGAACAAGACAAAGATGTTTAGCTTGTTCTTCTTCATTCTTGGAATATACAAGGATATCATCCAGATAAACCACGACAAATTTGTCGAGGTATTCCATAAAGATATAGTTCACCAGAGAGAGAAGGTGGCCGGAGCATTGGTTAATCCAAAAGACATGACGGTGTACTCGTATGAACCATAGCGAGTCACAAATGCGGTCTTTGGGATATCCTCTTCACAAACACGGATCTGGTGGTAACCCAACCTCAGGTCGAGTTTAGAGAACATTGATGATCTAGCTAGTTGATCATACAGATCATTGATCCGAGGAAGAGAATATTTGTTCTGAATGGTAGCTTGGTTAATAGGACGACAGTCTTGGACCAATCGGTTTGTCCCATCCTTCTTCTTGACAAAGAGAGAAGGTGCTCCCCAAGGAGAGCAACTTGGGTGAATGAAACCACTTCGTTGAGATTCGTTGATTTCCTCCTTAAGCTAAATGAGTTCATGTGGCGCCATCTTGTAGGGCTGTTTGGCTATATGAGTGGTGCCTAGTTTCAAGTCGATGATGAATTCGACAGCTCTAGCAGGGGGATCCCTCGAAGCTCTTCAGGAAAGACGCTTAGGATTTCGCGCACGACGGGGAAGTTTTCAATGCCTTCGAGTGGTGTAGCGTTCAATGCATTCAACGCATAAAGCCTTGCCTCGGCATTCTGAATCAGAAGAGCATTGTAGCTTATAATTTCATCGGAAGGGTGTAGCAGATGGACGGTCTTAGTGGCGCAAACTATAGAAGCAGTATGCGCTTTCAACCAATCCATACCCAGAATGAGATCAATGCTACATGATTTCAGTATGATGGGAGAGGCAAGGAATTCCAGTCCTTCAATTTCAACAGGAACATTTGGACTAACCATAGATGTTTGACATTGGCCCGTAGGGGTGTGTACCACTAGCAGAGTGTTCATCTCTTCATATTTAATGCCATGTATGAATGCAAACTCAGCTGATATGAACGAATGCGATGCACCTGTATCAAATAAAATGGATGCTGGTACTGAATTTACGAGGAGTGTACCCATCACAGTAGCAGGCTGGTCCCGAGCTTGACTCAGATCAACGTGGTTGGCATGAACACGACCATAAGACTTGGCATTGTTGTTGCGAGGCTGGTTGTTTCCACGGCCAGCTGCTGGAAGGGCCAGTTGATTCTGGTTCTGGTTGCATTCCCTAGCACGGTGTCCTGGCTGACCACACCTGAAGCACATACCATTATTGGGAGTGGGAGCAGGAGCTCGGGGTGGTGGAGCTGGAAGCCTTGGCTGCCTAGAGGGTGGAGGAGGAAGACACGATGCAGCATAGGACTGCCTTGGAGTAGGTGCAGTTGGTTGGTACATGTTGTTGGGAATCCAGATCCTACGCTTCTGCGAGGACAGGCCCGAAGATGAGCCCGTGTCACGGTTGCGCCTGTGAGAGCTTTGGTGTTCCTGCGATCTTGATGTCAGCTTGTAGTCCATCACGGAATTTCTCCTGTCTGCGAGCTTCAGTTGCAATGTCCTCTTCAGCATAGCGGGATAAGTCCAGAAACTCCCGATGATAAGCTTCCATAGTTTTGTTGCCCTGGGTGAGGTTGCGGAACTCACGCTTCTTCCTGTCCATGATCCCCTAAGGAATGAAGCGGGCATGGAAGGCAGCTTGAAAGTCTAGCTAGGTGATGATTGTTCCAACTGGCAGAGTACGCCTATGGTTGTCCCACCTTTGAGCAGCAGGTCCCTTCAGGAAGAAGGAAGCAAAGGTGACATAGCTGACAGGGGCTACATCAGCAGACTCCATCTCATAGGTGATGTCATGGAGCCAGTCATCAGCATCCAGAGGCTGAGTTGAGCTGCGGTAGGTACTTGGGTTGAGGCGCATGAAATCCTGCAGAGTTACTGGGGTTGGCTGCTGGTTCACATTGGGGCGAGGAAACTGAGGCAGCATATTCTCCATGAACTGACGGTTCAGCTCAAACTGTTGGATCATACCAGCCATGTACTCAGGCGGTGGTACGGCGTCGCCGCCATGACCACCTGGTCTAAACATCCTACCTATATATAACAGGGGTACTTCAACATTGAGAAATTTGCATAGACAAGAACCATTCATGATGAAACATGCATAATGAAAGGAGCACGATAGATACTACATAGTAGTCGGCATAACTTACAAAATTGGTCGGACATAGAGTTCAATACACAGAGTTCAGTACATAGACTAAGTCATCATAGGTGGCACCCAGGCTCGCGGCGAATGCATCTAATACTAATAAGCAAGACTACAACAGTCCCAGGAGGAACTATGGAGGTAGTCGTAGACTGACAGCTGGTAGTGATGCAACGGATAGTCCTCCACGCCAGCAGCCTGGGGACTGCGGATACTCTGGTGTAGAACCCGACGCTCAGGTGGCAGAAGAGGACCAAGTGCAGGAGCGTAGCCTCCCACCTTTGGCCAATCAACACCGTGGGGCATCATGGTCCTGGCTGGGTAGATCGCAAAACGCGACAGCTGTCCAGATCGGACAAAGGGGTGCAACAGCGTTAGAGCACTGTAAAGGTGCTGACGGGTGGTGTGCAACTCGTGGCCAAGACCTCGGTTAGCTCGATCTAACCCATCAGCATGAAGAACCAGGTTCTTATGGTGGAAGGGCTCTCGGGTGACGATGGAGTAGGCAGCAGTGTAGTATCCCTCTGCACTAACGTCGGATGCGATAGCAATGTGCCTGAAAGGGGAAGTGTCCAACTCCTGATACTCTCCACGAAGACGTGTTAGAGCAGCATAAGCAGCATCATGGACTGCCATCTCGATGGTCACTCTAACACCATGAGCGGTGTGCAGCTCAGTAGTGGAGTCATACTCCCGAGAGTAGAGGCAGACGATGGCACGGTACTGCTCCTGGTTAAAGTCCTGGAACTACTCATACACAGTGTACTCAGGGTGCCAGCGATAACCCAGATAGGTCATCATCTTAGCTAGCACAGTAGGTGATCCTGAGGCACAAATGGCCATCGTGAGGCAAATGACCTGCCTCATGGGTTCCATCTAAAAACAAAGATGTTTCAAAGGAGTCAAATGACAATGTGGGTATTTTTCAAAATACTATTCTAAAGAATAACTCTGGCTTATCCAACTTTGGGGTGAATGTGGTCACGGGATCCTAATGTTAGAGTTAGTAAATTCGTTTAACCCGAGTAGAAGAGAGTTCAGAACCCCAGAGTAAAGGTCGAGGAGTAAAAGATCCTAATACCACCCAATGGCGACATGGGCCCGTAAGACTCACAACCATGTTAGTCAAATTTTTGTAGTGACTAGACTCGACTTCAGCCAAGGAGTGTGGAAGGGGGATTCCTATTGGCAGCCGGCTCTGATACAAACTTGTGATGCCCCAGATTTAATCGTACACTCATCATGCACGCAAATGTGTACGATCAAGATCAGGGACTCACGGGAAGATATCACAACACAACGATAAAAGTAAAATAAGTCATACAAGCATCATATTACAAGCCAGGGGCCTCGAGGGCTCGAATACAAGTGCTCGAACATAAACGAGTCAGCGGAAGCAACATTATCTGAGTACAGATATAAATTAAACAAGTTACCATAAGATGGCTAGCACAAACTGGGATACAGATCGAAAGAGGTGCAGGCCTCCCGCCTGGGATCCTCCTAAACTACTCCCGGTCGTCGTCAGCGGCCTGCACGTAGTTGTAGGCACCTCCAGTGTAGTAGGAGTCATCGTCGACGCTGGTGTATGGCTCCTGGGCTCCAACATCTGGTTGCGCCGACTGAGAAGAAGAGGAAAAAGGGGGAAAAGAGGGAGCAAAGTAACCGTGAGTACTCATCCAAAGTACTCGCAAGCAAGGATCTAAACTACTATGCATGGGTATATGTGTAAAGAGGCAATATCGATGGACTGGACTGCAGAATGCCAGAATAAGAGGGGGATAGCTAGTCCTATCGAAGACTACGCTTCTGGCAGCCTCCGTCTTGTAGCATGTAGAAGAGAGTAGATTTAAGTCCACCAAGTATCATCGCATAGCATAATCCTACCCGGCGATCCTCCCCTCGTCGCCCTGTGGGAAAGCGATCACCAGGTTGTCTCTGGAACTTGTCTGGGTGTGTTTTATTAAGTATCCGCTTCTAGTTGTCATAAGGTCAAGGTACAACTTTGGGTCGTCCTTTTACCGAGGGACACGGCTATTCGAATAGATAAACTTCCCTGCAGGGTGCACCACATTCCCCAACATGCTCGATCCCTCTGGCCGGACACAATTTCTAGGCCATGCCCAGCCTCGGAAGATCAAGACATCGCCGCCCTACCTAGGCACAAAAGAGAGGTCAGCATGCCGGTCTAAATCCTATGAGTGCAGGGGTCTGGGCCCATCGCCCATTGCACACCCTGGACCTATTCTGGGCCATACAATGCATTACAGACGTATGATCATTACCCTTGCACGTTGCGAACGTGGCCGGAGAGCAGACCTAGCCTCCCTTATACAAGGGCAGGCGTTCTAGTCCAACCCGGCGCGCGCCGCTCAGTCGCTGACGTCAAGAAGGCTTCGACTGATACCACGACATCGAGTGCCCATAACTGTTCCTGCATAGTTGGTTAGTGCGTATAGGCCAATGGCCAGACTCAGATCAAATACCAAGATCTCGTTAAGCGTGTTATTTTGAAGTAACCGCGGACGCCGACCAGGGCCATGCCCACCTCTTGCCTAGGTGGTCTCAACTTGCCCTATCGCTCCGCATAAAGATCCACTCGCGGGTACTCTACGAGCCCACCCGACTTTAGTCACCATCTATATAGTATGTATGTATGTATAGTATATACCCGTGATCACCTCCCGAGTGATCACGACCCAATGGTACAGCAAGGCAGACGGACAAGAATGTAGGGCCGCAAATGATAAACTGGCATCCTATACTAAGCATTTAGGATTGCAGGTAAGGTATCAACAACTGTAGCAACAATGATGGGCTATGCAACAGAATAGGATCAACCGAAATAGTAACATGCTATACTACTCTAATGCAAGCAATAGAGGGTAGAATAGGCGATATCTTGTGATCAGGGGAGGGCTTGCCTGGTTGCTCTAGCAAGAAGGAGGGGTCGTCAACTCCGTAGTCGTATTGGGTAGCAGCAGTGTCGGTCTCGGTATCTAGCGAGAGAAGAGGGGGAAGAAACAATAAATATAATGCAAACATATGCATGACGATGCATGACATGACAAAGAGCGGTGCTAGGTGTGCCCTAACGCGGTAGTAGGTGGTACCGGTGAAGGGGGGAAACATCCGGGAAATTATCCCCGGTGTTTCGCGTTTTCGGACAGACGAATCGGAGGTGAAATGTTGCAGGTTCGCTATGCTAAGGACGTGTTGCTGACGAACGGGTCGCGTACTCGGATTCATCTCATCGTTCTGAGCAACTTTCATGTACAAAGTATTTTCATCCGAGGTACGGTTTATTTTATATTTTCAAAGTTTTTAAATCATTTTTAGAATCAACAAAATTAATTTAATTAGGAAATGCCATTATGACGTGAGCATGACATCAGGGTGATGTCAGCAGTCAACAGTCAGTTGACTTGGTCAAAGTGACGCGTGGGTCCTGCATGTCATAGGCTAAGACTAACTAATCAGGTTTAGTTAGTCTAACTAAAATGATTAGGTATATTAATTACAATTAATTAGGTTAATTAATTTACTTACTTACTTAATTTAATTATTAACTAATTTTTTTATATTTTTTTCCTTTATAAGTTCCACGGGGTGGGGGCCCCCTGTCATTGGCATAGGGGGGGCTTAGTGATACGTCCATTTTGCATCATACTTTTATATCAATATTTTTTGCTTTATGGGCTGTTATTACACGTTATATCTCAATACTTTTGGCTATTTTCTCTTATTTTACAAGGTTTACCATGAAGAGGGGGAATGCCGGCAGCTGGAATTCTGGCTCTAAAAGGAGCAAACATTGGAAACCTATTCTGCACAACCCCAAAAGTCCTGAAACTCCACGAAACATCTTTTTGGATTTAACAAGAATTTCTGAGCGAAAGAAATACACCAGGGGGGCCACACCATGTCTAGGAGACAGGGGGCGTCCCCCCTATAGGGCGCGCCCCTATCTCCTAGGCCCCCTGGTGGGCCTCTGGTGTCCATCTTCTGCTATATCATCGCTTTTACCCTGGAAAAAATCGTGGGCTTACGGGACGAAACTCCGCCACCACGAGGTGGAACCTTGGCGGAACCAATCTAGGGCTCTGGCGGAGCTGTTCTGCCGGGGACACTTCCCTCCAGGAGGGGGAAATCATCACCAACGTCATCACCAACGATCCTCTCATCGGGAGAGGGTCAATCTCCATCAACATCTTCACCAACACCATCTTGTCTCAAAACCCTAGTTCATCTCTTGTATCCAATCTTGTATCAAAACCACAAATTGGTACTTGTGGGTTGCTAGTAGTGTTGATTACTCCTTGTAGTTGACGCTAATTGGTTTACTTGGTGGAAGATCATATGTTCAGATCCTTTATGCATATTATTACTCCTCTGATTATGAACATGAATATGCTTTTGAGTAGTTATGTTTGTTCCTGAGGACATGGGTGAAGTCTTGCTATTAGTAGTCATGTGAACTTGGTATTCATTCGATATTTTGATGAGATGTATGTTGTCTTTTACTCTAGCGGTGTTATGTGAACGTCGACTACATGACACTTCACCATTATTAGGGCCTAGAGGAAGGCACGGGGAAGTAATAAGTAGATGATGGGTTGCTAGAGTGACAGAAGCTTAAACCCTAGTTTATGCGTTGCTTCGTTAGGGGCTGATATGGATCCATATGTTTAATGCTGTGGTTAGTGACGGTGTCCTGGACTAGGGGGTACTCACCACATCGTCTCCCGATCAGTTGGATTGGGCCAAAGACCCCCATGGCCGTATACTCATGGGCCAGTTCGCACAACCCCTGCCGCATACAAGGAAGACTCCACAAGACTTGGCACCCAAGACAAGGACTCTCCTAAACCCTAGGCCTCCGTTGTCTTATATGAACCGAGGCCAGGCTAGTCAATAGACAATCTCATATTCATTACTACAATCTCGTGGTAGATACGTGTACTCTGTACTACACTCATATGAATACAATCAAAAGTAGCATGTAGGGTATTATCTCATCAAGAGAGCCCGAAGCTAGGTAAAACCCCGTGTTCATGTTACCATCGCTCCAAGACGCCTAGCTTAGGACCCCTACTACGAGATACGCCGGATATTGAGCCGACATTGGTGCTTTCATTGAGAGCCTGCTAAGGTGTCGTCATGGCATGATGGGATCTTCAACCAATGACCCGATCAGGTGCTATTTTTTAATTAGATTATCTTGCAACAGTTAATTTCTTTGAAGTTATTACTGTGGGCTTCGTACTACTTTGGCCGCAGTATCAGATCAAGATCAAGACAAGATTAGCGGCTGCCGCCGTGCCCGGTGATCGAGCTCCGCTGCTATGAGCCAATTCGTCCACGTACCGTGGAAAGTTCGGCAAACCATGGCAACTAGTGCTATTCGAAGCGGAGAACAGTCCGGCTCAAAGCGGCGTGACTCCAGGGAGATTCCTTATCTTTTTCTTCATAAACCTAGCAGCTAGATGGCCCATGTTTCCTTATACTTTTTCTATCCTTTTAAATCATGGAGCAATCAACTAGAGCCGTGATCAACTAGCACAACTAGTTGTGGCACCTCAATCGAGGTTTGATTAATTCTATGTGCTAGCCCATTTGGCTGCCTCCCATGTAAAGCAACTAGCACCTTGGTGCATTTCCTTTTCTCCTATGGAGATCCGGGCTCAGGTGCAATATTTCTAGTTATTTGTCTCATACTATCGCTTAATCCATCCGAGAAATTTTGTGCTTTCTATCTGCAATGTTTTTGTATGCAGGCAGCGGGCATGTATCCTCGTCTGACGGATGCCCAGATTATTAAACTGTCACCCTGCACGCCTGCATCTCCACTGGCCATCATGTTTTCTGTTAGGTTGTTACTGATGTATGCATATAGATCACAGTAAAGCATATGTTCGCGTCCACATCTTGGCGATACATCGGATCCATCCTCAATCTGGCCCACGGGTGATCCGGCCAAAGGGATAGTGCGGAGCAGTGCACTGATCAGAGCTCGGCTCGATGGCAGATGGCAGCACACCATAGGGAGATTTATTTCTTTTCTTTCTTAAAATTCGATACCTATGTAGTCGACTGTTGGTTGTCTTCTACTTTTTCTGACAAATACGCAGAATAAAAGTGCTACTACGCACATCGAGGTCTAGCTTTGTAGCATGTTCGGCATGGATGAGTTCGTCCGTTTGCTTCGTCTGCTACAGTCGTCGCTGCTGGCGTTCAGGTTGTAATTTTCCAAATTATTCGTTTAGCATTATCATACATAGAATATTTTTTGCTGGCATGTACTGCATCGTTTCGACAGAGAAATTCTACCGACGTTTGTACATGGCATCAGTCCGACCAGCCTCTCCCTGTCACCTGGGTAGGACGACCTTCGCTGACATCGCCGTGCCACGACGCCAACGCGCCATCGAGCTAGCCTCAGCGCTCAGGCCATATTTACCAAACGTTTTTTGCATAAATTAATTATGCACTTTTTTTCATTATTATTTTTTGGTTTGCACTATTTTACCTATGCAGGCAATTGATTTAGATCGGGCCGCACTATCCCCTCGGCGTGGCGCCCTCGCCGCCCACCTCCATCGACCGAATTGTGTCGTGGCCTTGGAGCGCTGCCCTATGTTGGAAACCCCGCATCGTCGTTTCATCAACCTACTCGGCCGGAGATTCTAGTGTCACCCGGCCACGCTAGACTGGGGGCTTCAACTCTTCGGAGTGCCGAGCTCTTCGCTCGGCCACCTTGGGGCCAGCTTGGAGGCTGGAACCTTGTTCCGCATCAAGCTCGGAACGCGTCATCAATGCCGAACACATTAACCAGCTAAGTTGCTTTCATGCTCCAAGTTTTAAAATTTTAAATTTGTGTTCGGTTCGACCAAGCATTATACTTTTTTGGCAAAAAAATTGTTTATGAAAAGTTTCTCTGTCCAAACTTTGTTTGTGACACACAAATTCAAATACCCCATTTACATGCGGGCTTCCCTTATGAAGCCTTTCCTCTTGCAAATGATTATACTTGTACGGCTTCGTTCCTTGTTCGTGTATTACGCCACAATTTGCACCATGTTGACTTAAGTGATTTGCAAGCTGGGTTGCCTGGCTCCTGTGCTTACCCCTACATTCCCGATTGTTCGGCTAGGGAGTAAAGGGAGCACCTCTGTGATTGTCACGACCGGGTCATCCGAGCTCTGACCTCAGACTGGGTGAAGCCGAAAGCTAGCGCTCTTATTGTTTTCAATCATGGTCGGCACACAACGGAACTCATGAGTACAAAAAATCTATTGCACAAGTCTCATAATGACAATGAGCACCGGAGAAAGGTATCGGTGGGGGTACTATTTTCTTCGAAGATGCTTCTTACACTTTGTTAGTAATATAGCATAAGTTCCCTGAGCACGCTTTGTCTATTATAGCCTTATGGCCTGATTGCCTGGTTATCGGAAACACCGTCGATATTCTCGACAGGTGGAGTACATAACACTTTTCGGTCCTCGACCGAAGAGGGAGAAGCCGACGGTCGGTTAAGATGCGTATAAAGTTCGGGTGAACACAGATATGATACAAGTACTTCGGTACACACAATCATTTTACATAAAATTCTTTTACCCAAGTCACTCGGGGGCTCTTAAATTTATGTGAGCTGTTTTATAATAAGTGTTCTTCTTCCTAGTCGTTGCAAAGTCTTTTGTTTCTATCACTCCTTTTTTCGACGTGAGTGTGTGGCCAATAGCCAGATTTCCCTCTCAAAGCCGCTAAAGTTTGCTAAACTGGCCTAGTGAGAAGTACTCCGCCTTCGGATAGGAGGTTGAAGCCGCAGGCTGACCCGCTTAAAGTCTTGAGATAGGATGTGTCATGTTAAAGCACGACAGAAGCACAATTTTTTTCTAAGACCAATTTTCTGATTAGCACCAAACAATTGATCTAGTTCGGACATCGAGTTTTTCCTGACGTTTTTGGTTTTCCAATCCTGTGGCACTTTTCAACTATTTGTGTGTTTTCCGCATAAGTCTCGCCGTGCAACGCCGGACACCTTTAGAGATTCGGCAAAAATTCTTGGATATTGCTATATATACATCAGTTTCGAATTGTGTCTTCGGTCAATAGTTGGGTTGCCCAGCTCCTGTGCTTGCCTCCTATGTTCCACTTTGTTCGGCTAGGTGTGCAAAGGGAGAACCACTGCAATTGTGCTTCTAGCTCGCATGATTAAGCACCGCAGTCGAGAAAGCCGAAAACTGACTGTCATAATAAGCGTAAACTGGTCAGCGATCCGATGACTATATTAAATGACGGGCCATTCATAACATTGGCCGAAGTGTTTACGGCTTGACCTCGGCTGTTGCCTAACACTAACCGAGGGGCTACTTGCTGGCGTCCCAACTTTAAGCTCCTATGACTAAGTGAAAGTTATAAAGCCTACATATCTGATTGCCTCGTTTCCGCCAACACAACCGCCTTCGGGCACCGAGACGTCGGCTAAGGGTTGTTTTGTTATTTCGGAAACACCCTGTGTAGCATCTACAAGGGGGTAGAAGCCGACGATGGGCCACTTTCAGATTATAAACGGTCGCAACAGAAGTGAAAATTTCGGTTCATTTAGACCACAAAGTTTGGAAGCTTTCCCCAAACTAAATCCTCAGTATTTTCCTCCCACATTGATCGGAGCTGAGGTTTCATGATCATGCTTAGCATGACAACCCAAAGAAAGGAACTGATAGCGGGACTATTTTCTTTGGACGATGTTTCTTATGTTAAACAATAATATAACATGTCTCTCTGCGTACCTTTGTTTATAAAACCATATGGCCGGATTGCCTTGTTTGCCGTAAATCTTTACCCTCATAAAGGCTTTATAAAGTAGGACAAACACTCCTCAGCTGCTGGCCGAGGAGGTTGAAGCCGATGGTAGGTCAACAAAGTTTTGTACAATGCGGATCCGAGCGTTAATGATGTAAAGTACTTGGATACATAGAGTCATTACACATAGTTTGTGATTTTACTATGGATATCGATCCTTAATTCGGCCTCCCTGCCCGCATTAAGGCTCGGGGGCTACTAGGCTTCGGGCTTATTATTTACAAATATTTAAAGGGCACATCGATCCCCTGATCTGGTGTTGCCACCCGACCAGTGTCTCGGGGGCTACTGCATTGACAATCCAATGCAGAAAATTTAAAGCGCAATATAGTTTTCGAGGAGATTATTATCCTCAGGTTGGTCGACCGCACCCAACCTGAGTCTCGAGGACTTTGCACACCGTGTTTCTATTCCTAAGTATGCTGCCGAGCTGGGAATTGATCCTCAGGCTGATTTTATGAATCAACCTGAATCTCAGGGGCTACTAGGGTCAGCGGTTTGATTTTTTCCTTCAGGTGCATGCCGTATATTAGGCCAACACGCACCTTAAGGGCTACTGGCTATACATCTCAGCAGAGATTACATTGCACAATTCGGAATTAAATTCATAAAAGTCAGCCCATGGCCGAGGTGGTGCACCACCTCGGATACAGTCCGACGTTGGTGCTCGACTACAATAGACACCCCGGAAGCAGTCCAGCATAAAGCTCGGACGCTAGTGGCTGGCTCCATAGAGGGCATTTCCGGCATTAAGCTTGGCTAAACTCCTTCAACTTTTTTGAACCAAGGTGATCTATGACACCTCGGATACAGTCCGACGTTGGAGCTTGGACATAGTCTGGCGTTGGAGCTCGGATACATTCCGGCGTTGGAGCTCGGAAGCGGTCCGGCGTTGGTGCTCGACTGCTAAAGATACCTTGAATGCAGTCCGACGTTGGAGCTCGGACGCAAGAGGACGTTGCCGCTCGGGAACAACTTCAAACCCGAGGTATGGCATAAAAATAACAAGGCATTGATAAAGGTCGAAAACTTAAAGGGGCTCCTCGGATACCCGACATGTAAACTCTTCAGATGCACTTCGGCGATCCTCAAGATCGAAGATTTGTTGAAGCAGTTTTCAAGACCGACGATCGAAGATGAAGAACAGTTTGGAAGAATCGAGGAGCGTCCCCAACTTGAAGACCGGTTCAGGGGGATACTGACGATGTCCTGGACTAGGGGGTACTCACCATGTCGTCTCCCGATCAATTGGATTGGGTCGAGGACCCCCATGGCCGTATACTCATGGGCTAATTCGGACAACCCCTGCCGCATACAAGGAAGACTCCACAAGACTTGGCGCCCAAGACAAGGACTCTCCTAAACCCTAGGCCTCCGGTGTCTTATATAAACCGAGGCCAGGCTAGTCAATAGACAATCTCATATTCATTACTACAATCTCGTGGTAGATATGTATACTCTGTACTACACCCATATGAACACAATCAAAAGCAGCATGTAGGGTATTATCTCATCAAGAGAGCCCGAAGCTGGGTAAAACCCCGTGTTCATGTTACCATCGCTCCAAGACGCCTAGCTTAGGACCCCTACTACGAGATACGCCAGATATTGAACCGACAGTTAGGTTTACCTTAATACTTCTTTTGTAGTTACGGACGCTTGCAATAGGGGTTAATCATAAGTGGGATGCTTGTCCAAGTAAGGGCAGTACCCAAGTATCGGTCCACCCACATATCCAATTATCAAAGTACAAACGTGAATCATATGAACGTGATGAAAACTAGCTCAACGATAATTCCCATGTGTTCTCGGGAGCTCCTTTCTCATTATTAGAAATTGTCCAGGCTTATACTTTGCTACATAAAGGATTGGGACACCTTGATGCACTTTACTTATTTTATTTACTTATTACTCGTTACTATTTATCTTATCAAAAAACTATCTATCACCTACAATTTCAGTGCTTGCAGAGAAAACCTTACTGAAAACCGCTTGTCATTTCCTTCTGCTCCTTGTTGGGATCGACACTCTTACTTATCGAAAGGACTACGATTGATCCCCTACACTTGTGGGTCATCAAGACTCTTTTCTGGCACTGTTGCCAGGAGTGTAGCGCTTTTGGTGAGTGGAACTTGGTAAGGAAACATTTATATAGTGTGCTAAAATTTCTGTTACTCGTCACTATGGAAACTAATCCTTTGAGGGGCTTGTTTGGGGTATCTTCACCCCAACCAGAAGAGCAAAGAGTTGCTCCTCAACCTACTGAACTTTATGAAAATATTTACTTTGAGATTCCTTCGGGTATGATAGAGAAACTGCTAGCTAATCCATTTGCAGGAGACGGAACATTGCATCCCGATTTACACCTTATCTTTGTGGATGAAGTTTCTGGATTATTTAAGATTGCAGGTATTCTCGATGATGTTGTCAAAAGGAAGGTCTTCCCTTTATCTTTGAAGGGGGATGCATTGACATGGTATAGGCTATGTGATGATACGAGATCTTGGAATTATAAGCGATTGAAGTTGGAATTTCACCAGAAGTTCTATCCTATGCATCTTGTTCATCGTGATCATAATTACATATATAATTTCTGGCCTCGCGAAGGAGAAAGCATCGCTCAAGCTTGGGGGAGGCTTAAGTCAATGTTATATTCATGCCCCAATCATGAGCTCTCTCGGGAAATGATTATCCAGAATTTTTATGCTCGGCTTTCTCTTGATAATCGCAACTTGCTCGATACTTCCTGTGCTGGTTCTTATATGCTGAAGACTATTGATTTAAAAAGGGACTTATTGGAAAGAATTAAATGCAACTCTGAAGATTGGGGTTCCGACGATGGTAAGGAGTCAGGTATGACACCTAAGTTCGATTGTGTTAAATCTTTTATGAATACCGATGCTTTTCGTGGATTTAGCGCTAAGTATGGACTTGACTCTGAGATAGTAGCTACTTTTTGTGAATCTTTTGCTACTCACATTGATCTCCCTAAAGAGAAGTGGTTTAAATATAATCCTCCTGTTGAAGTGAAAGTAGTTGCACCTATTACAGTTGAAGAAAAGACTATTACCTATAGTGATCCTATTGTTCCTACTGCTTATGTTGAAAAGCCTCCTTTTCCTGTTAGGATAAAGGATCATGCTAAAGCTTCGACTGTTGTTTGTAAGAGTAATACTAGGACTTATACACCTCCTGAGCAAATTAATGTTGAACCTAGTATTGCTATGGTTAAAGATCACTTGGATGAGGATTTAGATGGGCATGTTATTTATTTCTGTGGTGAGACTGCTAATATTGCTAGGCCAGATACTAAGACACGTAGACCTGTCGTAGGCATGCCTGTTATTTCTGTTAAAATAGGAGATCATTGTTATCACAGCTTATGTGATATGGGTGCTAGTGCTAGTGCAATACCTTATTCCTTATATCAAGAAATTAAGCATGACATTGCACCCATTGAGTTAGAAGACATTGATGGCACTATTAAGCTTGCTAATAGGGATACCATTAAACCCTTTGGGATTGTTAGAGATGTTGAAGTTTTGTGTGAGAAGGTTAAATACCCTGCTGATTTCCTTGTTCTTAGTTCCCCACAAGATGATTTTTGTCCCATTATTTTTGGTAGACCCTTCTTGAATACAACTAGTGCTAAGATTAATTGTGAAAATGATATTGTCACTATTGGCATAGATGGTATGTCTCATGAGTTTGATTTCGCTAAGTTTAGTAGACAACCTCGTGAAAGGGAACCACCTAGAAAGGATGAAATTATTGGTCTTGCTTCCATTGTTGTTCCTCCAACTGATCCGTTAGAACAATACTTGCTAGACCATGAAAACGATATGTTTATGAAGGAAAGAGAGGAAATAGATGAAGTGTTCCTTAAACAGGAACCTATGCTGAAACATAACCTTCCCGTTCAAATTCTTGGGGATCCCCCTCCACCCAAGGGTGATCCCATGTTTGAACTCAAACCTTTACCTGACAATCTTAAGTATGCTTATCTTGATGAAAAAGAAATATATCCTATTATTATTAGTGCTAACCTTTCAGAGAAAGAAGAAGAAAGATTATTGAAAACTCTGAAGAAGCACCGAGCAGCTATTGGATATACTCTGGATGATCTTAAGGGCGTTAGTGCCACGTTATGTCAACACAAAATTACATTGGAGGATGATGCCAAACCAGTTAGAGATCCTCAAAGATGATTAAATACCAAAATGAAGGAAGTGGTAAGAAAAGAGATATTAAAGCTCCTTGAGGCAGGTATTATTTATCCCGTTGCTGATAATGAATGGGTAAGCCCTGTCCATTGTGTTCCTAAAAAGGGAGGTATTACCGTTGTTCATAATGATAAAGATGAATTGATCCCGCAAAGAATTATTATAGGTTATAGGATGGTAATTGATTTCCGTAAGTTAAATAAAGCTACTAAAAAGATCATTACCCTTTACCTTTTATTGATCAAATGCTAGAAAGACTATCCAAACACACACATTTCTGTTTTCTAGATGGTTATTCTGGTTTCTCTCAGATACCTGTGTCAGCGAAGGATCAATCTAAAACTACTTTTACTTGCCCTTTTGGTACTTTTGCTTATAGACGTATGCCTTTTGGTTTATGTAATGCACCTGCTACCTTTCAAAGATGCATGATGGCTATATTCTCTGATTTTTGTGAAAAGTTTTGTGAGGTATTCATGGATGATTTCTCAGTTTATGGATCCTCTTTTGATGATTGTTTGAGCAACCTTGATCGAGTTTTGCAGAGATGCGAAGACACTGGTCTCGTCCTGAATTGGGAAAAGTGTCACTTTATGGTTAATGAAGGCATTGTCTGGGGCATAAGATCTCCGAGAGAGGTATTGAAGTTGATAAAGCCAAAGTTGATGCTATTGAAAAGATGACATGTCCTAAGGACATAAAAGGTATAAGAAGTTTCCTTGGTCATGCTGGTTTTTATAGGAGGTTCATTAAGGACTTTTCTAAAATTTCTAGGCCTTTGACTAATTTATTGCAAAAGATATTCCTTTTGTCTTTGATGATGATTGTATAGAAGCATTTGAAACACTTAAGAAAGCTTTGATCACTGCACCTATTGTTCAGCCACCTGATTGGAATTTACCTTTTGAAATTATGTGTGATGCTAGTGATTTTGCTGTAGGTGCTGTTCTAGGGCAAAGAGTCGATAAAAAATTGAATGTTATCCAGTATGCTAGTAAGACTCTTGATACTGCCCAGAGAAATTATGCTACTACTGAAAAAGAGTTCTTAGCAGTTGTGTTTGCATGTGATAAGTTTAGACCTTATATTGTTGATTCCAAAGTTACTATTCACATTGATCATGCTGCTATTAAATATCTTATGGAAAAGAAAGATGCTAAGCCTAGACTCATTAGATGGGTTCTCTTGCTCCAAGAATTTGACTTGCATATTATTGATAGGAAGGGAGCTGAGAACCCCGTTGCAGATAACTTGTCTAGGTTAGAGAATGTTCTTGATGACCCACTGCCTATTAATGATAGCTTTCCAGATGAACAATTAGCGGTCGTTAATGCTTCTCGTACTGCTCCTTGGTATGCTGATTATGCTAATTACATTGTTGCTAAATTTATACCGCCTAGTTTCACATACCAGCAAAAGAAAAAGTTCTTTTATGATTTAAGACATTACTTCTGGGATGATCCACACCTTTATAAAGAAGGAGTAGATGGTGTTATTAGATGTTGTATGCCTGAGCATGAATAGGAACAGATCCTACATAAGTGTCACTCTGAATCCTATGGAGGACACCACGCTGGAGATAGAACTGCACACAAGGTACTACAATCTGGTTTTTATTGGCCTACTCTCTTCAAAGATGCTCGTAAGTTTGCCTTATCTTGTGATGAATGCCAAAGAGTAGGTAACATTAGTAGACATCAAGAAATGCCAATGAACTACTCTCTTGTTATTGAACCATTTGATGTTTGGGGCTTTGATTATATGGGACCTTTTCCTGCCTCTAATGGTTATACTCATATTTTAGTTTCTGTTGGTTACGTTACTAAGTGGGTAGAAGCTATTCCAACTAGTAGTGTTGATCATAACACTTCTATTAAAATGCTTAAAAAAGTTATTTTTCCAAGGTTTGGAGTCCCTAGATATCTTATGACTGATGGTGGTTCACATTTTATTCATGGTGCTTTCCGTAAGATGCTTGCTAAGTATGATGTCAATCATAGAATCGCATCTCCTTATCATCCGTAGTCTAGTGGTCAAGTAGAGTTGAGCAATAGAGAGCTCAAATTAATTTTACAAAAGACTGTGAATAGATCTAGAAAGAATTGGTCCAAAAAACTTGATGATGCATTATGGGCCTATAGAACTGCATACAAAAATCCTATGGGTATGTCTCCATATAAGATGGTTTATGGAAAAGCGTGTCATTGACCTCTTGAACTTGAACATAAGGCATATTGAGCTATTAAAGAGCTCAATTATGACTTCAAACTTGCTGGAGAGAAGAGGTTATTTGATATTAGCTCAGTGGATGAATGGAGAACCCAAGCGTATGAGAATGCCAAGCTATTTAAAAAAAAAGTCAAACGCTGGCATGATAAGAGGATACAAAAGCGTGAGTTTAACGTAGGAGACTATGTATTATTATTCAACTCTCATTAAGATTTTTTGCAGGAAAACTTCTCTCAAAATGGGAAGGTCTTTACGTTATCGAGGAGGTCTATCATTCTTTGGTGCCATAAAAATCAACAACTTCGAAGGCATGAGTCCAAGGGTGGTAAACAGGCAAAGAATTAAACATTATATTTCAGGTAATCCTATCAGTGTTGAAACTAATATTATTGAAACCGTAACCCCTGAGGAATACATAAGGGACAATTTCCAGAACGTTCCAAACTCCGAAAAGGCATAGGTATGTGGTACGGTAAGTAAACCGACTCCAAAACAACTCCAATGGCAATTTTTATCAGTTTTGGAATATTTAAGAATTTTAGGAAGAAAGAAGTAGTCCAAAAGGGACACGAGGCTCCCACGAGAGAGGAGGGCGCCCCCCCCCCTACTGGGCGCGCCCCCTGTCTCGTGGGCACCTCGTGTGCCTCCCAGACTCCGTTTTCTTGCACGTTACGTATTTTGGTCGGTAAAAATTCATTATATATACTCCCGAAGGTTTTGACTACCGTATCACGCAAATATCCTTTGTTTTCTTTCGAGTTGTTTCTGTTTCAGATCTAAGAGCATCATGTCGTCTCCAAGCGCTCCCAAGGACAAGTTTTTTGAGAGGGTTATCAACCCCTATCTTGCGGAGGTGCTGCAACACCCTCAAACCATTGAGATGCGTGAGGGGGTGCTGCACATCCACGATGTGGAGGGACCAAGGCGTACCGGGAGCATGGAGACAAAGCTCGAAGCCGTGGAGCAGCAAGTTTTCAAGTGCCAAGGGATGGTGGAGCGTGGACTCCACGCCAACCAGATGATGATCATGGAGTTCACCAACAACCAGAAGTTAGATGCCAAAGTCATTGGGGAGACCATCTTCAAGCTTCAAGAGAAAATCGAGCACCTCCAAGCCCAGATCTATGGCCTGCAAAACCAGAACTGTGAGTATGAATATAGATTCAAGAGGATGAGTTTGGCTGCAGATTTAAGGATCCCGGAGACTCGATCATCCTTCTATGATGGAGAGCCTATGCTTTGGAAGACGGACGACAAGCCTACATCATCAATAACTCCTACTTCACCACCTCCGAGGACATAAACACATGGGTATGGGCACTCCCCTTGGCAACTGCCAAGCTTGGGGGAGGTGCCCCGGTATCGTATCACCATCACACTCCTATCTTTACCGCTTTATTTAGTTCAATCCTTTTAGTAGTATCTTGATCTAGTAGATTGAAGTTTTGATATCAAGTAGTTTGAGTTTTGCATTTTGATCT
The DNA here is from genome assembly GCF_002162155.2 of Triticum dicoccoides. Classification (NCBI taxonomy): domain Eukaryota; kingdom Viridiplantae; phylum Streptophyta; class Magnoliopsida; order Poales; family Poaceae; genus Triticum; species Triticum dicoccoides. The sequence goes on from NC_041393.1 coordinate 657,519,488, forward strand.
CTTTTTGTAATCGAGTCCGCGAGCTATCTATAATAAAGATTAGTGTTGAGTCAAGGGCTTTGCTATGTTGCTATGCTCTTGAGAAAGTAGAAAGAATAAAAGAGTTCATATTGATCTTATGGATAGTGATAACTTCACATATAGAAAGTATGAGGCATAAAAATTGTTGAGAGTTGATAAACTTAGCCTTGGTCATCGTTGCAATTAATAGGAAGTGATAAGGAAAGAGGGGTTCACATATAAATATATTATCTTGGACACCTTTTATAATTGGGAGCACTCATTAAGTATGACATGCTAAAAGAGTTGACGTTGGACAAGGAAGACAACATAATGGTTTATGTTTTCCGGCATCTCAGTTAAAGTATATTGTCATTGACCTTCCAAACATGTTGAGCTTGCCTTTCCCCCTCATGCTAGCCAAATTCCTTGCACCAAGTAGAGATACTACTTGTGCTTCCAAATATCCTTCAACCCAGTTTTGCCATGAGAGTCCACCATACCTACCTATGGATTGAGTAAGATCCTTCAAGTAAGTTGTCATCGGTGCAAGCAATAAAAATTGCTCTTTAAATATGCATAACTTATTAGTGTGGAGAAAATAAGCTTTGTACGATCTTGTTGTGGAATTAATAAAAGCGACGGACTGCATAATAAAGGTCCACATACAAGGGGCAATATAAAGTGACGTTCTTTCGCATTAAGATTTTGTGTATCCAACCCTAAAAGCGCATGACAACCTCTGCTTCCCTCTGCGAAGGGCCTATCTTTTACTTTATGTTTTTACTTTATGCTTGAGTCAAGGTGATCCTCACCTTTCCCTTTTTCAGTTTATCCTTTGGCAAGCTCCTCGTGTTTGAAAGATCATGATATATATATCCAACTGGATGTTAGTTAGCATGGGCTATTATTGTTGACATCACCTAAAGGTGAATACGTTGGGAGGCAACACAATAAGCCCCTATCTTTCTCAGTGTCTGGCTGAAACTCCATAACCACAAGTATTGCGTGAGTGTTAGCAATTATAGAAGACTACAAGATAGTTGAGTATGTGAACTTGCTGAAAAGCTCTATTGTTGACTCTTTCTGGTGTTATGATAAATTGCAATTGCTTCAATGACTGAGATTGTAGTTTGTTAGCTCCCAATGAAGTTTTTGAACCATACTTGACATTGTGAATTGATTGTTACTCGAGCATAGAAATCATATGATAAAAATATATTTATGTGATGTTCTAAGAATGATCATGATGCCCTCATGTCCGTATTTTATTTTTATCGACACCTCTATCTCTAAACATGTGGACATATTTTTCGATTTCGGCTTCCGCTTGAGGACAAGCGAGGTCTAAGCTTGGGGGAGTTCATACATCTATTTTGCATCATGCTTTTATATCAATATTTATTTCTTTATGGGCTGTTATTAAACGTTATATCTCAATATTTATGGCTATTTTCTCTTATTTTACAAGGTTTACCATGAAGAGAGGGAATGCCGGCAGCTGGAATTCTGGCTGGAAAAGGAGCAAACGTTGGAAATCTATTCTGCACAACCCCAAAAGTCCTGAAACTCCACGAAACATCTTTTTGGATTTAACAAGAATTTCTGAGCGAAAGAAATACACCAGGGGGCCCACACCCTCTCCAGGAGACAGGGGGGCGCCCTCCCCCCTATAGGGCGCGCCCCCTATCTCCTGGGCCCCCTGGTGGGCCTCCGGTGTCCATCTTCTGCTATATCATCACTTTTACCCTGGAAAAAATCGTGGGCAAGCTTACGGGACGAAACTCCGCCGCCACGAGGTGGAACCTTGGCGGAACCAATCTAGGGCTCTGGCGAAGCTGTTCTGCAGGGGACACTTCCCTCCGGGAGGGGAAAATCGTCACCAACGATCCTCTCATCGGGAGAGGGTCAATCTCCATCAACATCTTCACCAGCACCATCTCCTCTCAAAACCCTACTTCATCTCTTGTATCCAATCTTGTATCAAAACCACAAATTGGTACCTGTGGGTTGCTAGTAGTGTTGATTACTCCTTGTAGTTGATGCTAATTGGTTTACTTGGTGGAAGATCATATGTTCAGATCCTTTATGCATATTATTACTCCTCTGATTATGAACATGAATATGCTTCGTGAGTAGTTACGTTTGTTCCTGAGGACATGGGTGAAGTCTTGCTATTAGTAGTCATGTGAACTTGGTATTCGTTCGATATTTTGATGAGATGTATGTTGTCTTTTCCTCTAATGGTGTTATGTGAACGTCGACTACATGACACTTCACCATTATTAGGGCCTAGAGGAAGGCATGGGAAGTAATAAGTAGATGATGGGTTGCTAGAGTGACAGAAGTTTAAACCCTAGTTTATGCGTTGCTTCGTTAGGGGCTGATATGGATCCATATGTTTAATGTTGTGGTTAGGTTTACCTTAATACTTCTTTTGTAGTTGCAGACGCTTGCAATAGGGGTTAATCATAAGTGGGATGCTTGTCCAAGTAAGGGCACTACCCAAGTACCAGTCCACCCACATATCAAATTATCAAAGTACCGAACGCGAATCATATGAACGTGATGAAAACTAGCTCGACGATAATTCCCATGTGTCCTTGGGAGCTCCTTTCTCATTATTAGAAATTGTCCAGGCTTATCCTTTGCTGCATAAAGGATTAGGCCACCTTGCTGCACTTTACTTATTTTATTTACTTATTACTCGTTACTATTCATCTTATCACAAAACTATCTATCACCTACAATTTCAGTGCTTGCAGAGAAAACCTTACTGAAAACCATTTGTCATTTCCTTCTGCTCCTCGTTGGGTTCGACACTCTTACTTATCGAAAGGACTACGAATGATCCCCTACACTTGTGGGTCATCACTTAGCAGGCCTTGGCGCGGGCACCGCCCGTCAGGGCGAACCCGGGTGAGCGGGCGACGATTACGTGCGCGCGGGTGCGCGCCCGAGTCCACCCGGATGGGGACTCCGGCTAGGGTGGGGCACGACCATGGCGGCGGGAGCCGGCTGTGGCGGAACAACGCGAGGTCGGCGGGGCAAAGGAGGCACGCGACGGCACGCGCGAGCTGCAACGGTGGAGGTGGTGGCGGGGTCGCGCGGGCAAAGCGGGGCGAAGGCGACGGCGGGACGGGCGCTAGCAGCGCGCGGGCTGAGCGGCGCAGGCAGCGCGCGGCCAGACTGAGCAGGAGGGGACGATGGAGCTGAGGCAACGGGGCGACAGAGCAGGCCATGGCGGGGCAGAGCCAGAGCGAGGGTTCACGGGCGCGCGGGCCGAGGAGGTGACAGCGGCGTCGGCGAGTCGAGACAGCGCGCGCGGGCAAGCAGTTTCGGCGCAAATGGGGCGCCGGTCTAGGCGCGGCGCGGGGAGGAGGCTGCGACCGTGAGCGCGTGCTCGTGCGCGTCTGGAGGTGCCGCGACGGAGTGCGTGCAACAGCGGGGCTTACGAGCGGGGAAGTGGCCCGTGCAACGGCGCGGCGAACGGCGTCTGGCAGGGGAAGAGGGGAGAGGTCGGGGCCTCACCGAGGTTGTAGGGAACGGGGCAGCAGGGTCGGGGTGGTTGATGGGGACGACGGGAAGGCAGGCCGGTGAGGAGGAGGAGGCAGTCCGGCGAGGAGGCGACGGCGACGGTGAGGTGCCGCGGCGGCGGGCAACCGGGAGGGGGGCGATGGGATCGGGCTCTTCCCTGTCCAGATCCAGGCGAGGGAGTGGGGGGGAGTGGGGTGTGGGGCGACGGGGGAGTGGGTTAGGGTTTCGGGGGCGGGGGTTAAGTGGGGATGGGGGGTGGGCCGGCCTGGCTGTTGTCTGGGCCAAGGCCCAAGGGAAAGTGGGTTTGCTTTTTTTCTTTCTGTTTTGTCCTTTTTCCTTTTTTTTATTTTCTTTTCTGTTTTATTTCATTTTAAATATTTAGGCCTTTTTTAAAAGCATGGTTCCTTCACCATAAACACCTAGACAATTATTGGCACGCCCCGAACATTTTCTTTTTAATGTTTGAAATTTTTTGATGTTTGACAAAAATTCAAATTTGAATTTGAATAGTTTTGATCCAACGCGAGATTAGCAACAGTAACCGGGGTGACGTGGCATCGTTAAAGTGGGATTACTTTAGCATGATTATCTGGGCGTTACAAGCAGGCGCAGGAGACGGCGGCAGATCTCGCGGCCGTGGACGTTGTTGAGGCAGAGTTGCATTCTTCGGCGCCCCAACGGATGTCCTGCAACCCGACGGGCCACAACCGTCTCGTGATGTCGCCGGCTCCTCTCACGACGAATCTATCATCGATCTGACGTCTACTTGCACCGTCAGGGTTTCGGACTCCAACGAGGTGGGAAACAGAGACCCCTTGAGTCCCATGAGCAGGCTCGTGTTCCATGTTCTACTCTAACTCACTGGTGACGGACCAACACTCTGGTGAGCGCAGTCGGCCGACGGACATGGACACGGCAGAGCCGGACGGGGTCCGCTTAATATTAAGTTTATGTTGCATGTAATAGTATGGATATGAAATTTCTAATTTGAGGTATCCAGTTGTGGAATGAATTAATTATTTGAGACGTAACCGATCAATGTATGCAGACACCCCGTGTGCACGGGCGTTTGAAAGGTCGGATTTTTCGAGTCCGGCCGTAGATGCTCTAACACTAGATTTAGTCAAGAAGTTGCTGATCACGATCGGCTGAGAGGTGAGAGCGATCAAGTCCCCGAAAAACAAGACAAAATGTACACCAGCAAGACGTGTTTGGTCCCCAAGGCTATGCTAGGGGCAGGCCGGGTTGTGTCCCGGTCCCCCGTAGTAGAAGTGCGTGCCCCATCCGTCCCGCTCGTCGTAGGCCTTCCTGATGTCGTAGCAGCCGGCGTCCTCGGCCAGCGTCTGCACGGCGTCGAGCGACACGGGGGCGAGGCTGTTCCCGGCGTCCACCGTCTCGAGGTTGCGGAAGTAGCTGGCGCGGCCGAACCCCTCGGCGGCGAGCCTGCCGGAGCCCATCTGCGTGGCGGTGTGCGCGCCCCCCGGGCTGGTGTTAACGACCTCGCCGCCCCACTCGACCATGCTGGCGTGGCCGGAGAGGTGCGTGAAGAGCTCGGCGGGCCAGTAGCCGACGAGCTGCGAGGCTCCGGCGTCGCCGTAGCTAAGCCACCAGTTGCCGAGCTTGGGGTCCTTCCAGATGAGGAGCGTCATGTCGTACTGCTCGCCAGCGAGGGAGGAGACCGGGGAGATGGCGGCGCCGATGGCCACGCGGGAGCTGGTCTGCACGAAGCCCGGGCACAGCGCGTTGTAGCAGCCCGTCGCCTCGTACGCGTCGCTCTGTCAAAGCAACATGCATGCAGCTGTCAATTACAACTAATTAATTAAGAGTAGAAGGTTTAGTGGGATGGAAGAATCCTTTGGGATTTGACTCACTGTCCAATATGTGAAGAGCCTAGGCCTGCTGTCACCGTACAGCTCAGGGCTGACCTGACTAGAAAGAAACGTAAACTGTAAGCTTTCATGCATGCAGATCGATTAAGCAGCACATGTGCATGCATGCAGTGCTTATCATGCATGTTGCTGGAGTAGATCCAAAGTTAGCGCTGAGCTGAGCGTGTCCATTACCACAACTCATTAGCACTTTTTGGAGCAATTTTGTCTCCTACTACAGCCAAGTGTTCAGTCCCATTATATATATTCCTCCTTTTTCTGCGGGGATTCCATATATATTTCTCACATGCATGGATTCTTCTATGGTAGTACTATATCAAGTTGGAGTACTTCTCCATATGGATGGGTTGACCTCAAATGAAGAGAAGAGGTTAAACTATGGTAGCCGTCGTACACAAACGGAATCGATCTATCGAGTCGAGATGTGCACGCATTTATGGCGCCATGTGCCCGCGCTGCAGATCTCAATGATTTTTTACCGTGCAATGCAGATGCAATAAGTTACTGGTACAACGGTTAATGAACAAGCCAAGTGAGATGGATCATCACTAAGAATATGGGATGGAAATGGGATGGAAGAGTGGGAGTGACCTGCCACCCGGCCTCGATGCTGTTGAGGTCGGAGCCGTTGAAGGAGCCGGAGAGCAGCCAGAGCTGCGAGAGGCTGAAGCCGTTGTGCTCCTGGATGGCCGGATCCCAGACGTTGATGGTCGCCTTGGCGCCGTACACCTCCTGCTGCCCCACCGCCGTGTACGCGATCGCGTGCTGCACACCCGATCCAACTCACCCCAATTAATGGCAACGGACCAGTACTAGCAGCAGCTAAAGCGGCATGGATGGATGGATGAAAGCCATGCATCATTCACCACCCAGGGCAGAGCATGGCAGGGCGGGGCAGGCGCTACTTATTGCGCGCCACCCACCCCGGCTAGAGCTAGCCCGGATCATTCATGCCGAGCAAGGTAAATCATGGAGAAGAAATGGTGAACCTCGTGGCCGTTGCCGGTGACGACGTCGGGGGCGTTGGCGGCGCGGGCCGCACGGTCGCGGCGGTGCCGCTTGCGGCCGAAGCGGAAGAGCGACTGCCCGCCGCGCAGCACGTCCTCGGCGGTGGTCCGCCGCACGGGCACCGTGCCTTTCGGGCAGTGGCCCGCGTGGTGCCACGTCTGCCACGCCGCTCTGGCCCTGCTGGTGGAGTTGCCCGACGCCGCCGCGCTAGCACTGAAGGTGGCGGTGGCGGAGGCGGGCATGCTCGGCGGCGCGCTCTGGATCCTGTGGTTCCTGAGGAGCGGGTGGTCCAGCGCGTGCTGCTTGTGCCGGGGCACGCAGTCGATGGTGTCCCCGTCCATGCTCTGCTTCCGTCAACCACATACGTATCAGTGGTGCGGCGTGTGACTGTGGGAGGGAGATGATGTGAAAAGACATGGACTCATGGGAGTACCTGTATGGTGCGCAGTGCTGGCTTGTTGGCGCGGTCGAGATGCTGCTGGATCCTTGCCATCTTGGGCGACGACGGTAGAGCTGCACAAGCGCGGTCGAGGAGTAGGAGGAGGAGGAGGGAGACAAGGAGGTGAAGATGATGAGGCTGGCCATGCCGCCGCCTCCTCCTCTTCATGGCCGTGTGCGTCATGCATGAATGTACGCACCGGGCGCGTAAATGGGGAGCAGGGCCAGGCAGGGGATGGGGGAGGAAGGTGTGGACTAGAAGAAGATGTGGGAGTCGGAGCATATCACTCACTCACGTACCTCTCCTTGGATCCGAGCCATGGTGATGATGAGCGTTCAGCAAGTGCAAGTGGGTGGAAATAAATTGGTTTGGAGGACTGCATTTGATGTTGACCACCTACCCTGCTGCGCACGAGTTTAATATCCCAGCCTGAGCCGGCGCCTGGGCTGGGCGGGAGACACCGCCTTCATTGGCCTCTCTACTGTGCTAACTACACGCAACGTCCACCTCACAAGTATTTGAACCTCGGGCCACACTACGGTTGTTTTTAAATGAAGGCTCAAAAAGTCTGATTTTAAATTAACAAAGTCATCAACCGGCCAGAATTACATAATAACAGCTTAACGAAAAGCAAAAGTAAAAATACAAAGCGCTCAGTAGAACAACTCAAAGGTAACGTGCTGCGGCGGAGAGCACACAACCCGTTGCCAACGATGCCGCTACACCAACGCCAGCTACCTTACTAAGGCTACGGGAGGAGGGCACCACCATTCTTGTATTACACTGCTGCCTACCACCAAAGGACCAAAACCGGGACAAGAAATAATTTGACTCTGCCGCCGCAAAGGTCCACTACTGTTTCACCCAGGCTCGACGAGTGCCGCACCGACGGTCGGCAGAGTGGTTCTCCTTAGAACCCAAATGTCAGCGCCCAAGTTACCAAAGGAGAGACAACAGGAGCAGACCCACATGAAATGAAAAACCGACCGCCTGTAGTGGCAAGGCAGAACGTCGGACGGGAGCTGTCGAACGAAGGTGATGAAACCACAGAGAATGCCAAGAGGGGGTATCACCATGTGTCGGACAAGGATAGGAATCACTAAAGCCCAAGGCATACTACCGGCACCGAGGAAGGGACCCCGATCCCCTCACACCAGCGACAGGGACCCTCCGCACCAGGACCAGCTAGGCAGGCTACCGAAGATGTGATCAGGCCAACTCACGTCATCATCGAACCACCACCAACTCGTCCACCACTCGAGCAGTCCCTGGACGATGCCTTCAAGAAGGATCACGCACTTAGGCCTCGTCGTCGGTTGGAACAGGGAACCTGAAGCTTTAATCCTAAGCTTTTTGGCAGGGTGGGAGGGAGGCAAACCCCACTGAAGCCTCCACCAAGGGGATCGACACCCAAACGCGATGTCTTCGGTGTGGGCGCCGCGCCGGCTAGTGGTTTCCCCCAGAACCACTAGGAACCACCAGATCGGCAGAACCACCACCCGAGAAAAGGAGATTGCGGCCACAACGCCGGATCCGGCGCGAATCAAGGTTGAAGACATAACTTCTTCATTGCAAGCCCTGCGAGGGGCCGCCACAACATAATTTATTTAGTTCATGCACTGGTCAATTATTCAAAAGTCCAAAATGATGGAGAGATGCGGGAAATATATTTTAACACTCAACCTCACGACTAGGCCTTTTTTAGTCCTTAGACGTGGGATAATGTAGGCAGCATAAACTTTTTGAATACTTTGTTGGTAGGGTCTTGAAGACCTCCTAGCTCGGATACCATATTGAATTCATGCACTAGCCAATTCATCGAAAAGTCCGAACGAGTCTCTGTGATCAGCTTCCGCGCCCTCCTCTCCTCCCAAACCACGTAGTCCCCACCTATCGCCACGGTCAGTAAGTGTTAGTCCACCCGAGAATGCATACACAGGGTGACAATGTGTGTGAAATCTGGATATTTGGTGCCTAAAATAAATTATACTAACACAATAACTTCCCCTATTTTCGCCTCCTCCTGCCACTTACAAATTCGCACTTAAGAATCTAAATTGGCACAAATGCAATGGTAGATGAATATAATGCCTTAATGGGGAAAGACACTCGGTCTTTCCTTGTCCCGCAGGTGTGAACATTATACTAATGCAAATGGATTTATGGCCACAAGCTCAACCTTGATGGCTCCCTTGCCCGGTACAAGCCTTGTCGGGCTCTTCGTGATTTTACACAGCGGAAAGGTGTGGATTATGGTGATACCTTCGGTCCCATGGTGAAGCCCCCAACCATTCGTGTTGTTCTCGGCGTCGCCACATCCCAGTCATGGGCTTTGCATCTGTTGGATGTAAAACATGCAATCTTGGACGATAGTCTCCAAGAGACAGTATATTGTCAACAACCTCTAGTTTCATTGATTCCACACATCCCACTCATGTATGTCACCAGACACTACTAGGAAAAAGTTTATCCCTAATATCTCTACTAGTGGCGCATCATGATGGTGGTGCGCCACTGCTATATAGCAGTGGCGCACCAGAATTAGGTGTGTCATTGCTATGTTTTTACTAATGGCGCACTACATGAGCAGTGCGCCATTGCTATTTTTTTTGG
>NC_041393.1:657529381-657600334 GCF_002162155.2 Triticum dicoccoides
TTTTAGGTATTTTAAAAAATAAAAGAAAATGATAAAAGATTCAAAAAAATCAAAAAATAGATGCCCATGTGTTATGTGTTCTAGTTGTTAGGAAAATTAACAAACATGAATTTTGAATTTTTTGCAAAAGGCCGCCATGTTTCGGTAAAATGGCCATAACTTTTGCATACGACCTCCGATGAAAAAGTTTTTTATATGAAAAATCATCTACTGAAAAATTTATATCCGGAATCAACTAGCTACGCCTGTTATCGATTTTCTAGAATTCTCAAAAACTTAACAGAAAAAATGTTACGATGCTTTTAAAATCTGGAGGCAAAAAAGTTCGAAAAAATGCAAAAAATAAATAAATAAGTAATAGCGCACTAGTGCATGGTGCGCCACTGCTATTTTCCCGCCTTCAAAATTCAAAAAAAATACAAAAATAAAAAACAAGTTAGCAATGGCGCACCTTATGAATAATACGCCACTACTATTTTTCCGCCTTCACAATTCAAAAAAAATCAAAATAAATAAATTAGCAATGGCGCATCAGTGAATAGTGCGCCACTACTATTTTCCCGCCTTCACAATTCAAAAAAATAGCAATGATGCACCAGTGCATGGTACGCCACTGCTAAGTTGGGACAGAAGTTTAAAAGGGCCGGCCAGCCACTTACCCCTTCATTCTTCTCCTCCTCTCCTCCACTCCATCTCCTCCTCTCCTCCTTTCCTCCACTCCATCTCCTCCTCTCTGGCGACCTCCTCCTCCTTCGCACGGTGCTCCTCCTCCGGTGACCTCCTCCTCACGGTGGTCCTCCTCCGGCGACCTCCTCCTCCCTCCTCTCCTCCTCACGGTGCTCCTCCTTCCTCTCCTGCTCACGGTCCTCCTCCTCCGCCCTCCTCTCCTCCTCACGGTGCACCTCCTCCTCCCTCCTCTCCTACTCACGGTGCTCCTCCATCCTCTCCTTCTCACGGTCCTCCTCCTCCTCTCCGGCGACCTCCTCCTCCCTCCTCTCCTGATCCTCACGGTCTCTCCTCCCTCCTCTCCTCCTCACAGTCTCTCCTCCCTCCTCCTCTACTTCCGGCCACATGTGGATCTCCCCCGGCACAGAGAACGTACCAGATCCAGGTCGAGAACGAAATTTGAAAAACAAAATCAAGCAAAAAAGACAAGCAAAAAAAGCCAAAAAATGAGCCAGATCTAGATCCAGTCCAAATTCAAAATTCAAAAATAGCAATGACGCACGGTGGGGGTTAGACGGTGCGCCACTACTATTTTCACGCCTTCAAAATTCAAAAAAATCAAAAAAAGTTACCAGTGGCGCACCTGTAGCAATAGTAATGGCGCACTACAAGGTGCACCACTGTTACCTGCAATACTAATGGCGCACCAGAGGTGCGCCATTAGTATTTGTTACTAGTGGCGTGATAATAGTGGCGCACCTATAGTGCGCCATTAATGGCAAAATTAGGTGCGCCACTAACAGTCCTTTTTCTAGTAGTGAGATTAAATCACTCTACGGTATATAAAACAATTATGGCATGCATGGTTTTCTCGCTTCACCACTTTCCTCCCCACGGTCGGTTTTGTAGCGTCTACATGTGATCCCTCTTTATTGATCCTACATCATGGTACACACATTGCATATTTACTTCTTTATGTCAATGATATTATTCTCACTGCCAATACCACCGACCTATTGCACTCTATCATTAATTCTCCCATGAGTGATCTTGGCGAGATTCATCATTTTTCAGGCATCGATGTACACCAGAACACCCAAGGTCTTTTTTGTCCCAAGAACCGATATGCCCACGAAATTCTATACCATGCTCAATTGCAACGCCATATCTACACCCATTGACACTCTCTCTAAACTATCCTCCACTGGTGGACCACCTTGCACCGATCCTTCCTTCTAACGAAGCATAGTTGTCGCCCTCCAATATCTTACATTAACATGTTCCGACCTCTGTTATGCCATGCAACAAGTTTGTATTTTCATGCATGATCCTCGTGACTCTCACTATCTACTCATTAAGCGGATCTTGCGACATATCAGTGGCACTCCTTGCTATGTCTTAAAACTATACCACTCCTTGTGACATGATTTGATTGCCTATTCGGACGCTGAATGGGCTGGTTGTCCGAACACACGAAATCTAGCTCCGGCTTTTGTGTCTTCCTAGGCAACAACCTTGTGTCTTGGTCTTGCAAGCGGCCGCATGCCGTTTCTCACTCTAGTGACAAGGTTGAGTATCGGCAGTTTCTAATTGTGTGGCAGAATCATGTTGGCTATGACAACTATTGAATGATTGACACCATTCTCCCACAAGCGCTACAGTCGTATATTGTGACAATGTAAGTCACATGTATTTATCCTCAGGGGCGGATCCAGACTTAAAATTACCCGGTGTCCATATAGAAGAACACATGCCTATATATCAAACAATTGAATGGCCTACACACTAAGCTAATAAGTGCATGCAAATTGCACCCGGTGCCAGTGACACCGGGTAGCTATACGTAGCTTCGCCCCTGTTTATCCTCTAACCGTGTGCATAATAAAAGGACAAAACATGTTGAGATTGATCTTCACTTTGTTCGGACCGTGTCAACCTCGGCGAAGCTCGCGTCCTTCACGTGCCAATGACTTCACAATTATGACAAATTCACCAAAGGGCTCCCTTCTTCAATGTTCTCGGATATTTGGTCCAGTCTAAACATCTTGACAGGCGATGTTCGGACTGTTGGGGGATGTTAAAGACCGATCTATACATGTACCTATGTTGTAACCATCAGTTCCTAGTCTTTAGGCATGTACCCACGTAGTTTATTACTCGTCTCTCTCTCTCTCTCTCTCTCTCTCTCTCTCTCTGAAACACATCACTGTACTGCAATCTGCATGGGAGATTTCAACTGTCTAGCTTTGCTTTGATATCATATTTAAATCATGCTCTAGACAGTTACTCCGAAAGTCCGAACTGATGGTGAGAGGCGGGCAATATATTTTCAACACAATTGACTACTGGAAGGGCGGAAAAAAAAGGCATACCTCTTAAGAGCATATTACATTATACTCACGAAGAAAATGTCCTTTTCGGTGTTTCTCTTAATGGAATTATATCATGCTGCTTTGGTGGTTGATTTGTGCTCATCATATGATCAATACTCTTATTTTTTGGAGCGGGTTCATGTTCAGTTGGGTAAGGTTCATGAACAACATCAATCGGGGATGGTTCAACAACAACATGGGTGATGGGGGAGGGCAACTTGCAGGCCGTGCAAAGTCCTTCTTTTCATGTGCAAATATACGAAGAATTAAAAAAAATACTGCATGGATTACAAGCTTATAACTAGAACTAGCTACTACAGTTATTATAAACACTTGAATTTAGTAAAAACTAGCAAGATGCCTGTGCGTTGCACGAAACATCAAGATGCATTTGTATGAGTAGTTTATCTTGTGAGAGAAAAAGATAAACGAGGAAAGGTCTTATTTGCAAATGTAAAAAGGGGCGTGGGTATCTTTTTGCAAAATTGTCATAATTTCCTTCCTATCCGTCAGATATAAATCGGACGGTCTATATTGCAGGATGGCAGGCACACCATCATTATTAATTCTGTTTTTTATAAGAGTAGAGATAGCTAGAACTTTCCGCGCCTCGCTCGATGCACCAGTCTCCCCTGGTGTGTTGGCGTACTGGGCATGGCCGGTGCCTGCTGACATCCTCCTTTTGGCAACTAGCGGCCCTCCCGCTTGCTGGCATGGGGCTTGGAGTGAACTCCTCCCTTCGGTCCATCCAGCAGCATCTGGCAGCCCAATGCGCGCTCCGTGGCATCCACGTTCGCATAAGCGACGTGCGTGCACTGCTATTGAGGCTTCTGTTGTGGTATTTCTCTTTGAGCTTAGGCAGCTCCTGCGCGAGAGACCTGTTCCAAGTAGGTCTCGCCTCTGGTGGCTGATATGGGCCAGCCCAATACGGGTCCTAGGGATTGGTTTTTTAGGGAAGTTTTTGACCGGTTTCGGCATGTTTTTTTTATTTTATTCTCTGGTGGTTTTGATCGATTTTTCGAGTTGTTTATTCCCGTTTTTTTGAGTGATTTGGACTGGTTTTTCACGTGTTATAGTCTTGTTTGTTTTGTGGTGTTTTTGTGCTTCTTTCATTGGTTTTTCCGGTTTCCGGTGCGTCTTCATTAGCTTTCTCTGGTTCTCAATTTTGTTTTCACATGTGTCTATTTTTTCAATACACATTATACATTTTGTGTATACATGTTAAATATTTTTTGATACATGTTGAACATTTTCCAAATACATGATGTATTTTTTTTAAATACATATTTTGAAAGATCTTGAACATATGCATTATACATTTTCAAATACTCATTGAGACATTTTCTCGATTGATACAAAAGACTTTTTTAAACTAGGTGAACATTCTTTTACATTGTATAAGCAATGTTTTTAAAAATGTCATGAGCATATTTTTTGAAGTGCGTTTTTTACAGTGTCAGGCACCTTTTTAAATGTATGAAATATTCTTTTTATTACGAAAATATTTAAAAATATATCATAAACATTTTCCTGAAATGCTTGATATTTTTTGCTGTACATCTTTTTGAATGGGATTAACATTTTTTAAAGTTATAGGTCATTTTTTAACATTGCATAAACATTTTCTAAACATATACATATTAAACTTTATTTTAGGATGTTTTAGAAAATAAATAAAATTATAGAAAATTGAAACATACGAGTGATCAAAAAGGAAGCAAACGAAGTAGCGGGAGCTCCTGTACAGCGCTATAAGCGCCGATACAGCACTGTAAGCACGGATGCGAACTGGGCGGGCCCAGGAAACTCAGCGAGGCACAGCTAGGTTGTTAGATCGAAAAAAATTCGGTAGATCCAGGATTCGATCTCTGACTGCTTGTGCGGTAACATTCGAACCCAGCTACTAAGCCAACTTCACTATGCTGTTTCTCAATTTTGTTTTCACATGTGTCTATTATTTCAATACACATTGTACATTTTGCGTATACATGTTAAATATTTTTTGATACACGTTGAACATTTTCCAAATACATGATGTATTTTTTCAAATACATATTTTGAAAGATCTTGAAAATATGCATTATACATTTTCAAATACTCGTTGAGACATTTTCTCGATTGATACAAAAGACTTTTTTAAACTAGGTGAATATTCTTTTACATTATATAAGCAATGTTTTAAAAAATGTCATGAGCATATTTTTTGAAGTGCGTTTTTTACAGTTTCAGGCACCTTTTTAAATGTATGAAATATTCTTTTTATTATGAAAATATTTAAAAATATATCATAAACATTTTCCTGAAATGCGTGATATTTTCTGATGTACATTTTTTTTGAATGGGATTAACATTTTTTAAAGTTATGGGTCATTTTTTAACATTGCATAAACATTTTCTAAACATAAACATATTAAACTATATTTTAGGATGTTTTAGAACATAAATAAAATTATAAAAAATCGAAACATACAAGCGATCAAAAAGGAAGTGAACGAAGTAGCGGGAGCTCCTATACATCGCTATAAGCGCCGATACAACACTGTAAGCACGGATGCGAACTGGGCGGGCCCAGGAAACTCAGCGAGGCACAGCTAGGTTGTTAGATCGCAAACAATGCAGTAGATCCAGGATTCGATCTCTGACTGCTTTTTTTAGGGCTAAAACAGCTCTATTAAATCTCAACAGATAAAGGGATACAAACTATGTCAGGTCTTTCCGTTAGCCAAAGATGGCATCCCGGGGCTAAGGAAGTTGCAGCTTTAGCAAGAAAATGAGCTTCCTTATTACAGCCACCAGCTTCATGAATTAAGTCTGAAGAACTGAACATCAAAAGCTTGGACTTGATCTCCTCCACCACCACCATACTAGCTCCCAGGTAGTGCTCCTTAATGTGTTTGACAGTAGCCAAGCAGTCCATTGATATCAGCACCTTTTGAACATTAAGGTCAAGAGCTAAAGAGAGCCCCTAGCTGCTTGCCATTGCCTCAAGAATCTCTGGGTTTGTCATACCATCGATTGTCATCGCCGACGCCCCAAGGAACAGACCAGTGCTGTCCCGGCACACCGTTGCCATGGCACCCCGTTGACCATTACGCGAGATCGCAGCATCGACATGAACCTTAACCCATCCTGTTTGTGGTGGCATCCACTTCTGCCCTCCTCTAACTTGGACAGACTGGGGAGCAGGTTGCTTCTTATCAGGAAGGAGCACTAAGCCTTCTAGGTAATTCTCCAAGTGGATAGAGGCGACTGGAATTGTTGTTCATGTATTACTTTCCTCCTTGCCCACCAAATAGACCAAAGTGCAACAATATCCATAATAAACTGCTCGACAGAAACAGTGTCTTGCAGTTCGACAAGCCACAGCCGAGCATTATCAGTAATTATAGCAACCATATGTTCAACAAGCTCTTCATCAAGTAATGCCCACACACATTTTGCCACCGGGCACTCAATGAGCGCGTGCTTCCAACTATCCACTGCACCATTGCATATTTTGCACACATTTGTGTCTGACATATGTCGCTGAAATCGGACACCTTCAGTCGGAATTGAATTATGCGCCAGTCTCCAAACAAAATTATTGAGTTTTGCTGGAATCCTCGTTCCCCAGAAAGAGCACCACTTCTTCCTCATTTCACGCTGATCGGATGTACCACCCCTTCCATCTAGCCAATCCTCTCTTCTTCTTTTTGTTTCCTTGAGCATCCGATAGGTAGACCTGACCGAGAAGATCCCATTCCGCTCATAGTGCCACGCCCAACTGTCCCTTGTTGGAATCGACGATAGTGGGATGTTGAGAATCTCGTCCGCATCAATGGCTTGCATGTGTTGTATAACTCGGTCCTTGTTCCACCTCCTCTCCACATTATTTATCAATTCGCCAACAAAACTTGGAGGATTTGGACCTCTCGGATGTACTGTCCTCAGCATAAAATCCCTAGGGATCCAGTTGTCGTTCCAGATGCTGGTTGTTCTTCCATCACCTATTCTTCTCACTAGGCCCTGTTTTAGAACTTCTTTCCCTTCATAGATCGCTCTCCAAATTTGAGAGGGATTCTTTCCAAGATCAGATTCCAAAACATCACACTCGGGGTAATAAACAGATTTCAATAATCGAGCACTCAGGGACTCTGTATCTTGAGTTAGGCGCCAAGCCTGTTTGGCAAGCATAGCAAGATTAAACAGATGAGTATCCCGAAAACCGAGACCCCTCATATATTTTGGCATTGTGAGGACATCCCATGACACCCAAGCTGCTTTTCTTTCGCCATTTCTGCTCCCCAACCAAAACTTCCGCAACATTGTATCAATAGCATGGTAGAGCCCTATAGGAAGGAGGAAACAAGTCATAGAAAACGTAGGGATTGCCTGAGCGATAGACTTGATTAACACCTCCTTTCTTGCAGCTGCAAGACACTTTTCAATCCAGCCTTGAATTTTCAGCCATAACCGATCCTTTATATATTTAAAAGCCCCATTGGTTGATCGCCCAACATCAGTGGGAAACCCCAAGTACTTCTCTGTCAAGGACTCGTTCGTGACTTCCAAAATCCCCTTCACTGAATTCCTCATACCCTCTGGACATCCTTTTCCAAATAAAATACTAGACTTTGAGATGTTTATTCTTTGTCCCGAGGCCTCACAGTATTGCTGGATAGTATCTCGGATCATACAAGCGCCTTCTGTATTCGCCTTAAACAAAAGCAAGCAGTCACCCGCAAATAATAGGTGATTTACTGGAGGTGCTGTTGGTGCAATTGCCACTCCCCTCACATTGTCATCGCTGCTCTTTGACTTCAGTAAGCATGATAAGCCTTCAGCTGCCAATAGAAATAAGTAAGGGGAGCTGGGGTCCCCCTGTCTTATCCCTCGAGAGGGTTTGAACTCCTCTGTCCTGTGTCCATTGACAAGCACAGAGAAAGAGACCGAAGAAACACACCTCATAATTTTGCTTACCCAAGCTCGACGAAAACCTAGCTCAATCATAACAGCTTCCAAATACTCCCATTCGACACGATCATACGCTTTCATCATGTCCAGCTTCAATGCACAATGTGAATTCTTCTTACTCCTCGACCGCTTCATGAAATGCAGGCACTCGTACGCAGCTATTATATTGTCAGTGATTAATCTCCTAGGTACAAACGCAGATTGCTCACGTGAAATTATCTCCGGCAGTATTCTTTTCAACCGATTTGAATGTACCTTTGATATGATTTTAAAAATCACATTGCACAAACTAATCAGACGAAACTGTGTGAAGGAGGTTGGATTCAATACCTTCGGGATCAAAACGATGAAAGTCCTGTTTACCACCTCCGGAGACTCCTCCCCATTAAGCACTCTAAGAACAACCTTGGTTACTTCATCACCACAAACACCCCAACTTTTCTAGAAAAAATGAGATGGAAAGCCATCCGGGCCCGGCGCTTTGGTCGGGTACATTTGAAACAAGGCTTCTTTCACTTCAGCATCTCTGAATGGAGCACAGAGCATCTCGTTCATTGCTTCATCAACTTTCTGAGGTATATGTGACAGTACTTCCTCCATACCTATTGTACCTTCAGAAGTATAAAGTTTTTTATAATAATCCTTTGCCATGCCTTTTATTTCCTCCACGTCACTACATATAGTGACGTCTTCCCGCCTGAGTTGAGATATACGGTTTCTCCTCCTCCTCATGGTGGCCTTTTGGTGAAATTTTTTGTGTTGCCATCCCCTTCAGCCAACCATTGGATTCTTTACCTTTGCCGCCACATAACTTCTTCTCTGAAATTAAGCTCAACTATCCTTTCCTGCACTTTGTTTTCCTCGTAAGACAACCCTACTCTCGAAGCATCAGCCCGCAACTTTGCAAGCCGCCGTTTGAGCTGGCATAGTTCAGCCCTAACATGGCCAAAAGTTTTGGTGCCCCAGCTTGTCATAATCCTTGCAATTTGGTCCAGCTTCATCTTGAAGTCTTTTAGCGTTTCACCTTTCTCCATTGACCACACCCGATCCACCATAGGGTGGAAATCAGCATGTGTTTCCCACATTTTCTCGTACCGGAAAGGTTTATCCTTAGCTATGCGACTGTTAGCATCCTCGGGTTCATTGAACAAAACAATGGGAGAGTGATCCGACTTGGCTGCCTGAAGATGCCGGAGCGTTGCAAAAGGGAACATGCAGCTCCAATCGGCTGTAGCGAGTGCTCTGTCAAGATGCACCCTGCAAAACTTCCCACCTTGAACTTTCTTTTCGAACGTCCAATCCAGCCCAATGTAGCCTATATCTGCCAGA
The DNA here is from genome assembly GCF_002162155.2 of Triticum dicoccoides. NCBI lineage: Eukaryota > Viridiplantae > Streptophyta > Magnoliopsida > Poales > Poaceae > Triticum > Triticum dicoccoides. The sequence goes on from NC_041393.1 coordinate 657,538,702, forward strand.
CCACATAAATCTACAACTTCTTTGAAACCTGCCATCTGGGCACCATCTCTCTCGTTAGGCCCTAGTTGCTCTTCTCTTCTCAGTATCTCATTGAAATCGCCTATGCATAACCACAGTAAGGTTGATTCTCCACGCAACCTTGACATAGTGTCCCATGTGTTCTGTCTCTGTGATCTATTTGCTTCACCATAGACACACGTTAGACGCCAATCGTCCTTACCCGGTTCAGCAACCCAAGCATCAATATGACAGCGTGAGAAATTTTTCACTCTGAAGTTCAAGCCATGTCTCCAAAAAATTGCCAATCCTCCACTTCTTCCGCTGCTAGCCACCGCAAAACCACCCTCAAAACCCAACGTCGCCGTTACGCCCTCCACACGATCTCTGACTGCTTGCGCGGTAACATTCGAACCCAGCTACTAGGCCAACTTCACCACGCTGTTTATTTTGAGGACAATAACCTTACTATATACCCAGCCTATTTTGCTTATTATTTTATAATAAAATGAAAATAAAAAAGAAAAGAAAATGAATGCACAATATAAAAAATGTGAATTTGAAAGAAAGTTCATGAAATTGAAAAGGTTCGTACAAACTGAAAAAAACGTGAATTTGTGAAAACTTCACAAAATTTAGGATAAATTTCATGAAATATCAAAAAAAAGTTCACAAAATTGGAAAAGTTCATCGATTTTGAAAATAGTTCACCGATTTTGAACAAAAAGTTCACCAACTTATAAAAGTTCATCGATTTTGAATAAAAAAAGTTCATCAAATTTGAAAAACAGTTCACTGGTTATGAATAAAGTTCGTTGATTTGGAAAAAGTTCATCAACTTAGAAAAAGTTCATCAAAATTGAAAATAGTTCACCGATTTGATAAAAGTTCATCGAAATTGAAAAAAAGTTCATTGATTTTGAAAAAAGTCCATGAAAATTGAAAAAAAATTCATCAAATTTGAAAAAGCTCATCTAATTTCAAAAAAAATCATAAAATTTGAAAAAAAAAGTTCATCAAATTCAAAGGGGTGCAGGGGAACCTGGTTGTCCAAACAGGAAAAAAAGCAGAAAACAAAAAAGGAAAAAAGAAAAAAAGAGAGGAAAGCTTGTAGCTTTCCAGAATCGGCTGCGCGGCGGGGTGGTAACAAAAGCATGTAGCGACGAGCGAGGTCCCAGGTTCTAGTCGCAACCTGCTCCGTCATTTTTTGCGTTCTAAAAACATAGGAAAAAAACCTCAGGCACCCCTACATGGGCGGCCCATCACGGAGCGCTGTAGGCGACAGTTTGCGAAAATGCACACAAACGAGCGTCTGTAGCGCAAAATAGGAAATGCCCAAACGGGCGCCTGCAGCGCAAAATAGGAAATGCCCAAACGGGCGCCTGCAGCGCTAAATAGGAAATGCCCGAACTAGCACACCACGCAGCAACATTTCTTGGGCCAGCCCATTTTATAGAGAGCTACAGAGCCACGTTGTGCTCGGGGTCGTTGTAAGCGATACATAGCCGCGCCCAGACATGGCTATGTAACAACGCAGAAGCTCGGCCGGAATTCATCCCTCCGGTCCATCCAATGGCATCTAATGGCCCTACATGCTCCCCGGCCTCCAGGTTCATGTAAGCGGCTTACGCGAGCTGCTACTAGAGTGGAAGCTTATGCTGTGTTTTAGCATAGGCTGCTGCTGCACGCAAGAGCTATATATTGCTCGTCGTGAGTTCTAAGTAGGTCTCTCCTTGAGGGAGGCAGATGGGCCTGCACAATACATGTCCTTGGGGAGCGGTTAGTCATGGAAGTTTTTGTCCGGTTTTCCACATGGTTTTTTCCATGTTTGTTTCCATGGTAATTGTGTGAATTCATCGTCGAGTCCAAACGTTGTTATGTGTCAGCGTGGGGCTTACAGTGAAATCCTCCCATCGGTAACGGCCCAGCGTGCTCCCTAACCTCCACGTTCACGGAAGCGGCGTACGGGCATTACTATTGAAAATGGAGGCTTCTGGTACATTTTTTGGGAGCTTAGGCACTTCTTGCACGAGAGCTATAAATCACCCTTCGTGAGAGGTAGATTGTCCGACCCAATACAGGTCTTAGGGATTGGTTTTTCAGGGTAATTTCTGACTGGTTTTTCTAGTGTTTTGTTTCTTATTTGTTTCTGTGGTGGTTTTGATCAGTTTTTTGCCTGGTTGTTTCCTGGTTTTTGTGCTTGTTAGTTTTTTGCATGTTTGTCTCATTGGTGGTTTTGTGCTTCTTTCATCGTTTTTTATTTTTTCAACACATATCTACTCTTTTCAATACAACATCTTTTATAATTTCACGAACATATATTTTTAAACTTGTGTACATTTCTTTGGAATTTCACGTACTCTTTGAATTGTATGAAATACTTTTTTTGAATTACGCAAACATTTTCTTACATGTTAACATTTTTTTGTGTACATTATTTTGAATGGTTACCATTCTTTAAAAGTTGTGCGGACATATTTTTAACACTACATAATTTTTTTAAACACTGTATAAGAAAATTTAAACACTGCATGAAAATTTTAAATATAATTTTTTATATTTTAGGATAAACCATAGAAGAAAAATGAAAAATAAACGAGCAATCAAAAGGAAGTGAACGAAGCAACGTCCACACAACTATGTTTCTAGGTCGGGCAAATTTAGAGGGTGTTGCAAGTGACGCTACTCGGGGTCGCTCTAAGTGATACATAGTCACATCCAGACATGGCTATGTATCGGTGTGAGGCTTGGTGTTTACTCCTCCCTCTTGTCCGACCAGCGCGCTCCCCGACCTTCACGTTAGTGGAAGTGGGATGCGTGCACTAGTGCTAGAACAAAGGCTTCCACTGTGTTTCTTGAAACTTGGGCAGCTCCTGCGCGCGAGAGTTATATATGGATGTTGTGAGTCCTAACTAGGTCTCCCTCTAGGAGGGGGACCTGTTTCCCCTGTGGTCTTTTTCCTATTTGTTTCTGTGGTGGTTTTGATCATTTTTTCATGTGTTTTCTTTGTGTTTCTGATCGAGTTTTCTTTGTGTTTTCTTATTGTGTTTTTGTGGTGGTTCATGTGCTTCTTTCGCCGGTTTTCTTTATTTTTCTGTGTTTCTTCATCATTTTTCTTTTTTTTTTCTTTTTCAACACCCGTGCACATTTTACATCTACATGTGGGACATATTTGACACACGCTGAACATTTTTCAAATACATGATGTATTTTTTAAATACACTTCTTTGAATATTTTCTTCAATACTTGTTAAACATTTTCTAAATACACGTTGAAATATTTTTGCGAAAGATACAAAACATTTTTGTAAACTAGGTGAACATTTTTTTTGCATTATATGTACATTCTTTTAAAATGTCATGATCCTTTTTTTGAAACACATGAACATTTTCTAAAATGTCACATGCATTTATTTGATTGGTACCAAATAGTGTTTGTGAAATATGTAAACATTTTCTAATGTCTCACACACATTTTTCGAAATGCGTGAACATTTTTTGATGTACATTTTTTTACTGGCATTAACAGTTTTTGGAAGTTGTGCGGACATTTTCTTAACACTGCATAAATTTTATAAATTTAAATGTTTGTATTTTAGGATATTTTGGAATATACATAAAAGTATACAAAAATAATAAATCAAAATAAATGAATGAAACAGCGTCCCAGGAAGCTACATTCGTAGGGCCGGCCCATTTAGAGAGTGGTTCAAGCGACACTGTGCTCGGGATCACCGTAAGTGATACATAGCAGCGCCTAGATGTGGCTACATATTTGGTGTGGGGCTCGTCATGAACTTCTCCCTCTGGTCCGTCCTGTGGGTTCTAGCAGCCCCTCGTGCTCGCTGACCTTGACTTTTGCATAAGCAGCGTGTGTGCGTTGCTGCTGGAGAAAAGTTTTTTTTAGCTTAGGCTATTGCTACGGGCGAGCTATATATCACTATTTACGAGTCCTAAGTAGGTGTCACCTTTGGCGGGACACAGATGGGTTGATGCAATACAAGTCCAGGGGGAGCGGTTTTTCAGGGAAGACTTTAACTGGTTTTTCACGTGGATTACCCCCTGTTTGTTTTTGTGGTCGTTTTGACTGTTTTTTCACGTGTTTTTTTTCCTATTTGATTTTGTGGATGTTTTGATTTACTTTTCCGTGTTTTTTTACTTATTTATTTCTGTAGTGGCTTATGTTTCTTCAATTTTTTCTGCGATGAGCTTATGCTTCTTCATCATTTTTTATTTTTTATTTTTTATTTTTTCGTTCTTTTTATTTTTCAACATAGGTCCACGGCAAAAATACACCTTGTACATTTTTCATACATGTTGAACATGTTTCAAAACCATTGATGTAAATATTTTCTGATACACGTTGCAACATTTGCTTGAATGATACATAAAAAAATAGGTGCACTCTTTTTGAACCACGTGGCAATTTTTTAGAATATTCCTCACATTTTTCTGAGAGGTATGACACATTGTTTTCCAAAGGAGTGAACATTTTTTATGTAAGTATTGAAAATATCATTATATATTTTTTTAAAGCAGCACACACCTTTTTAAACACTGCACAATTTTTTTGAATAGAAATATTTACATTTTAGGATAAGTCTGGATATAAATGAAAATATAAAAAAAAGGAACGAGCAATCGAAAGGAAGCTAACAAAGAAGCATCACAACTCAATACGCTTCTTGGTCTGGCCCATTTATATTATGCTGCAACCACGGTGCGCTCCGGATGGATGCAAGCGATACATAGCCGTGCACAGATGTAGCTATGTATTGGCGTGGAGCTCGATGTGATCTCCTCCCTTCGGTCCGTCCAGCGGCATCTAGCGGCCTAGCGCGCTCGCCGGTCTTCACATTCATGTAAGAGTGTGCGTGCGGTGCTGTTTGAACGAAGTGTTTTTTTAGCTTAGGTCATTGCTGCGCGCTAGAGCTATGTCTGACCTCTGGTGGAAGGCAGATGGGCTGGTGCAATATGGGTCCCGGGGAGCGATTTTTCAGAGAAGTTTTGACAGGTTCTCCGCGTGGATTTTCCTATGTTTTTCCTGTCATGGCTCATGCGTTTCTTTCATTGGGTTTCTTTGATTTTCTGTGTTTCTTTATCAGTTTTTTGTTCTTTTTATTTTTTCAGCAGGTGTCAATTTTTGCAATACATATTGTATATTTTCCGTATACACGTGGAACATTTTCTGATACACAGTACATATCATGAAGAAACATGATTTACATTGTTTTCAAATACACATTGAAACATTTTTTCAATGATACAATTTTATTGCAACTAGGTGAATATTTTTTATACATTTTACAAACATTTTCTAAAGTCACACAAACATTTTTTATACATTTTACAAACCTTTTTGAAATTACCTGGAAATTTTACATTAAAATAAATATTTTAAAAAAATTCATGAACATTTTTGGGAACTGCGTCAAGAAGTTTTGATGTACCTTTTTTAATCCATGAACATTTTGAAAGTTGCACGGACAGTTTTTTAAGTGCTTTTTCACATTGTGTGCTTCACAATAGAAAAAAAATTATTTTTTCTAGAAAACACAGAAAAACCAATGCAAATTTTGGAAAGCCAAAATATTAATAAATAATAATAATAACGCATGCAAAAATAGAAAAAAAAAACATGCTCCCGTGTGTGTGCCCAACACAAGACAATTGATGGCGCTGAGGCGTGCCATGAGGCGCACTAGGGCGCTTCCCGCGGTGTCCTCTGCGGCTCGCTAACATGCGGTGTCCTCAGCGGCTCTGCTTGCCGGGGTACCTACCGACTCGTTGATCCCAGTTTTAAGCTTAAGACGGATTTGGAAGATTTAAAGCTTTTCTTGAGACACTGGGAAGGCATAAAGTAGGCTAGGCTAATGAATTAATAAATATTATCAGTTGTCCCAAAGTCTATACGGCAACGCATCCGTCTCTTCCTAAAAAGGCCTAGGGTTTCCTCTGCTTCCTGCCAGCGTCGCCGTCAGTCTACCTCGTCTCCGGTGGCCTAAGAGCCATGACGGCGTGGTGGATCCCAGCCCTTGCCTGCGGGAGGGCTCCGTCTTTAGATGTTCCTTCAATTTTTGTTAGAGTTTGTGTCCCGATCAGGAAGACGAGACGTCGGCGCCTCTCTGAAGATTGAATAAGGTTCTCCCCCCTAGCCCCCATCCCAGTGGTGCGTCTAGCATCATCGGTGGGTGTGTGGAGATGTGTCTCCGGCGGATCTGTCATTGATGGATTTGCTCTGATCTGGTCGTAGTTCCTCTACGTTCGTGCGTTTTTAAATTGGATCCTTCCGATCTACGCTACTCTTCAACGACGGAGGTTGCTGTTTTGATGCGCTGGTCCTATGAGACCTTAGCACGACGACTTTCCGAATGTCTACTACAACAAGTTTTACCCGACTCCTGCAAGGGAGGACGATGACGGCGGCGCGCCTTCGGCTCGCTTCAGTGCTTGTAGTCGTTGCTAGGTGGTCTACAGATCTGACTGTAATTTTTATTATTTCTGGTGTTCATTGTACTGCCATGATTTAATGAATACCCTGTTTATGTTTCTAGGGGTAATACACTGTCTGCCTCACCGTGCGTACGTTATTGCATTAATAGTAGAAAGGGCCCATTAGTTTTCATAGGCTCAGGTTTACGAACCTTCTCAAAGGGGCGCACCTATGCCACTCGCTGAAGGGACATGGGAATGAGCCAGCCCAGTTGTATTGTTCGTGCATTTTGGGTTTCGTTCGTTTGTTTCTTAGTCCATTTGTCAATTTTTTATTTTTTATTTTTCTTTTTCCTTTTCATTTTTACATTAAAAAATCCTATATATATATATATATATATATATATATATTTAAAGTACTTAACTTTAAAATAATGTTTTGGCAGTGTTTAAAAAATGTTGGTGCAACTTAAATACATGTTGATCACATTGAGAAAAAAATGTTTCAAGGCATATTTGAAATATAATTAACACATATCCGAACAAGAAATGTTAATCATGCATTTTTAAAATGTCTCTAATATATATGAAAAATGTAATACGTGTACATAAAAATTAGACATCAAAACATATATCTGCAAAAATGTTAACTTTATATTTATAAAATGTAAAATATGCATAAAGAAGGTTCCTAGTGTGGAACATGTATTAATATTTTTAACACAAAAACATAAATTTAGAAAATATTGATAATGTATAAAAATGTTAATCATGTATTTCAAAATGTTATATGAGTATTAAAAATGCGCCAGATGTATAAGAAAATGTAGAATGTTTATTAAAAATATAAATTTTATGATATGTTGATATTGTATTAAAAATGTTAACAATGCATTTAAAAAATGTTAAGTGTGTATAAAAATGTTGCAGTTGTATAAAAAAATGTAGGACGTGCATAAAAAATTGAACATAAAAACATACATAATATAAAAATGGTAAACATGTATTAAAAATGTTCCTAAAACATACTAAAAATGTACAATGTGTATCAAAAGAGTAGTCATCAAATATTTTCTTTTAAATGTTACTCTTGTGTTTAGAAAATGTTAAACGTGAATGGAAAACTTGTTTCTGAGGTACATTAAAATATACAAATATGTATGAAGAATGATGATACATGTTGAAGAATACAGGAGAAAAATGAACAAAGAAGGTGAAAACAAATGGAGGAAAGAAACAAAGAAAATGAAAAAAAAATCAATGAAAACCAAGAAGGAAAGAAAGAAAACAAAGAAAGGAAGAAAAGCAAATAAACCCAGTGAAAACCCAAAAAGGAAAAAATAAAGCAAAGACAAATAAGTGAAAACCATGAAAAAGATGAATAAAGCCGATGATAAAACAAAAAAAACAGAAGGAAACCAGTGAACAAACTGAGAAGACCGGAGAAGGAATAGATAACCAAAAGAAAGAAAAATGAAAAAAGAACAAAAAAAGACCGCAACAAACGCACAACCAGCAAACGAACGAACGCATAACCAGCGAACGAATGCACGCTAAACAAATCGGCTGGCTCTGTATCGTAAGCATGCAAGAAAGTCTTCAGCGAAACGGAATTTTCTTTTTGTTCGATTTTGCTATTTTTGGCCGAATTTTTTCAGTTTAACACATTTTTTCTTTATTCATTTTCCGCTCTTATTTTTCATTCCTCTCTTTCATTTTTAAAACGTTTGTTATTTTCTTTAAAATCTGAGAATATTATACAAATTCATCATTTTTTAGAAATTACAAATATTTTTAAATTTTCGAATACATTTTAGAATTTGTTATTATTTCTACAATTTGTGAACTTATTTTAAAGTCCTGATGATTTCTAAAACTCATGAACATTTTTTCAATTTCAATAACAGTTTTTTTTAATTTGCGGAATTTGTCTCAAATGCATGATCATTTTTCAAATTTGTGATGTTTTTTTAAATATACCTTTTAGGCAAAATCATGTCTTTTTTATTCTACCATTTGTTTTACAAATAACCGAAGATAAGCGATACCCCCCACCCCCTCCCCGCGGAAACAGCAAACCAGTAAGAAAAAGATGAGGGATAAAACCAGTGAACATGGCAGACCAAGGGAGCAATGACCGAGCGAGCATCCATTGAGTGCGAGGCTGTCTATGCTAAGGCTCGCGGCGGGGGGGGGGGGGGTATGCTAATTGGTCATAAGGCACCAAATATACGCCCCCGCTGCTGAAGTGCTATATGGCAGTCACTACTATTAAATGAGAGTTGGTCGTTATACTTTCGCCTCCACTGCGGCACCTCCCATCAGGCCCGTACCGGACCCATGTGCAGCATGTTCGACTGCACAGGGCCCCCAAGTGACCAGGGCCCCAGTTTTTCATGTACACTACTTTTTTTGAACACCTTGGGCAAATATGAATGACCAACCAATGCATTTTTGACTATATGAAGTACTACTAGTATTCCTTGGGAACATGCACTGTAATAAATCCCGGCACTCCATCTCACGCACGCCTCTCCTCCTTCCTATTCTCTTTCATTTCCAGCGACCCATGCAAATCCCTTGCTACGCTCATAGCTTAAATCCTTCGCAGTTTCTCCAAAAGAAACCCAATGTATAGGTACACTCCACCCTCAATCCAACATCTATTTATCACGTGTCTCCTTTGCTTCTTAGATTTTGTTGCTGCTTCAGACTACCAGAACTCTTAAACCAAAGTTTGCTTAACTCCCTTTTGTTTACATGTTCTATTTCTAACACATCATATACTGAGCATTCGATCTAAAAAATATGCTCTTGATAAGTTTTTAGCAAAATAATCAAATGGCATTTTGTGGAAGATTGCTTATATGAAAAACAAATCGAAGATTTTGTATCAAGGACTGTTAGAAGGATGCATGTTTATGCTAAATAATGTACTACTTTTGAGTTTTGAGAATTGCTTGTTGAGTATAAATTTTTGTTTTCCTAATTGCTAATGGTTATATTAAGGGCCTAATTTTGGATGTTGAACAGGGCCCCCGTTTTCTCGGGTACGGCCCTGCCTCCCATATTTGTTTTCCCCTCCTATAGGCCATCCCTCCTTCACGTGCTGCATTAACTCAATTAAATAATATCAAATCTTATTAAGACCTCAACTAAATTAGAACTTTCCTCGTGTTCGTCTATATATAACCAAATCAAATTATATATTAGCAATACCTCAACTAAATTAAACTTTCCTTGTGTTTCTTTACCTATACTCAAATCAAATCAAATATTAGCAATACCTTAACTATATCAAAACTTCCTTACCTTCCCTTAACCATAATCAAATCAAATCTTATGAAAGTGCGTTATATCGACTAGAGGGGGGGGGTGTGAATAGGCGATTTTTATGAATTCTTCACTGAGGAATTTGCTGGTGAGGAAATTCCTAAATGAAGAACTACTTGCAGCGGAATAAGTACTCAGAAGTAAACATAACAAAATGCAAGCATAGTCATCATGACAAGATGAAGACAAGTACAGAGTACAGAAAGCGTAAACACAGGACAACACAAGAAAGAAGACGGACAGACTGAAGAAATTGAACTGAGGAAATTGAGAAAGTCTTCAGTCAAAGTCTTCAAACAGATATGAACAGACACACAACAACAGACATGGGGAAATGAAAGAGTTGAGGAAATAGAACCAATAAGCTCGATGAAGACAATGATTTGGTAGACCAGTTCCAACTGCTGTCTCAGTTGTACATCTGGTTGGAGCGGCTGAGTATTTAAACTCGAGGACACCCAGTCCCGGACACACAGTCCTCACCGTATTCTCCTTGAGCTAAGGTCACACAGACCTCGCCCAATCACTCGTGGTAAGTCTTCAGGTGACTTCCAAACCTTAACAAACTCGGTCACTCGGTGATACGTCTCCAACGTATCTATAATGTTTGATTGTTCCATGCTATTATATTACCCCTTTTGGATGTTTATGGGCTATATTTTACACATTTATATCATTTTTGGGACTAACCTACTAACCGGAGGCCCAGCCCATATTGCTGTTTTTTTGCCTATTTCAGTATTTCGAAGAAAAGGAATATCAAACAGAGTCCAAACGGAATGAAACCTTCGGGAGCGTGATTTTTGGAACGAACGTGATCCAGAGGACTTGGAGTGCAAGTCAAGAAGCTGCCGAGGCTCCCATGAGATAGGAGGACGCGCCCCCCCTATAGGGCACGCCCCCTGTCTCGTGGGCCCCTCGGGCGGCCACTGAGTGAGTCCTAGATTAGGGGGTATCCGGACAGCCGGACTATATACATCGTCCGGACTATTGAAGCGTGAAGATACAAGACTCAAGACTTCGGCTCGTGTCTGGATGAGACTCTCCTTTGCGTGGAAGACAAGCTTGGCGATCCGGATATTGTGTTTCCTTCCTTATAACTGACTCCATGTAAACCCTAGCCCTCTCCGGTGTCTATATAAACCAGAGAGGTTGGTCCTTAGAAGGCCGATCACAATTACAGTCATACCATCATAGGCTAGCTCTTAGGGTTTAGCCTCTACGATCTCGTGGTAGATCTACTCTTGTACTACTCATATCTTCAATATTAATCAAGCAGGAAGTAGGGTTTTACCTCCATCGAGAGGGCCCGAACCTGGGTAAACGTTGTGTCCCTTGCTTCCTGTTACCATCAGCCTAGACGCACAGATCGGGACCCCCTACCCGAGATCCACCGGTTTTGACACCGACATTGGTGCTTTCATTGAGAGTTCCTCTATGTCGTCGCCGCAAGGCTCGATGGCTCGTCTCGTCATCAAGGACAACATTACCTCGGGGGGAGCGCTGGCTGTAGGCCAAACTCTCCGACTTGGAGGCTTTATCATGGCCGCCCCATCGGCGGTAGCGTCGACGATGGCCTCTCGGGTCATCAATGTAACCTTCGCGTCAGTTTGGAACTCGCCGAACAGATGGATCCGATGGAGCTCTCCTCCCTTAATGAGCTCTTGGATCGCATCGCCGCTCTGGGAGTCCCTACAGACTATGACCGGATCAGGCTTAAACCCGACCAAAGGGACATCAGATCCCCGTCGGCCACCCATGAGATAGCGGTAGTGGAGGAACCACACACGGATCGCCCCACGACTTTGAGGACGAATTATGTCCGGATCACCGAACTCCTTGAGCCGAATACCTGCTCAAAGGAAGACATGACCCAGTTCCCAGACCTGCTCAAAGGAAGACATGACACAGTCTCCTGGGGCATTGGGCCGAAGAAATTGGGCAGCACTCCGGATCCCGAGCTATCAGGCTCGGAACCTCCCGCGCCCCTGGCTGTTAGATCGAATCAGAATCCGGATTCAGCCAACAACACCCACCTAGACTTAAACCGTATCTACCGCATCAGGCAAGAGCCCCAGGAGACTGTACATCGCTACTGAGCCAGATTCCTCCTTGCGCTTAACAAGGTCAAGGACTGCCGCGAGGAGGACATAGTCTTACTCTTCTGCAAAAACTGCACAGAAAAGGACTCCTTAATGCTATAAGCCGCCGTGACATAGTACACTTCGCGGATTTGGCAATCATAGTACAGAAGTACTGTGCGATGGAAAGCGCCTGGAAAACCCAAACAAAATTTTGGGACAGTACGGCCCTCACCAAGACCTTTGTTCGAATTAAACGGGCGAACTCTCGTAAGTCGGCCAATCCAGTTCCCAAGAAACCAAAGGACACCCCAGGGCGGGGAACCGTATTGGAAGAATGGCTCAATGGACCATGTAAACTCCACAACACTCCAGACACAACACCAACTCATAGCCTTAGAGCATGTTGGATACTCCGGCAGGTTGCAAAAAGTGGCGAGGATCTTCTTGCAAGCCATAAAGCAGAACAACATCCCGCCAACGAACACAATGCGGTATTAACAGTCTTCGAGACTTTCGCCTCAAACAATAGGCGCAAGCGAGCTCATCGAGGCTCCGCTGAAATTTGCCATGTGGAAAAGATAAACCCCTGTAACGACACTGCTATAACTTTCAATGCCAGTGATGAACCTCGATTCCAGACTGTCCGGGCACCGGCTGCTCTGGTCCTTAGCCCAATCGTGGACGGCTTCCGGCTCACTAAAGTACTCATGGACGGCGGAAGCGGATTAAACTTGATCTATGAAGAAACGCTCAACAAGATGGAAATTGATAAAGGCCGCATTGAGCAAAGCGGCACCACCTTCAGGGGAATTATTCCTAGTCGGGAAGCACGTTGTGCGGGAAAAATCACACTCAATGTGGTATTCGGCACCCCGGAAAATTACAGGTCCGAAGAAATCACATTCCAAGTGGCTACTTTTAGCAGCGGATACCATGCCCTTTTAGGGCGGGACGCGTTTACGAGCTTTCAAGCCATACCCCATTACGGGTACATGAAGCTTAAAATGCCCGGGCGCAATGGAATCATCACTCTAGCCAGTGATCCGGACGTCGTACTTCGCACCGAAAACAAAACCGCAACACTGGCCCTGGAACATTATCCGAAGCCCTAGCAGCCGAAGAATTAACAACGCTACGGGCCACCGTGGACAGGGACAACATGATACTCGACAAGCGACCAAAGTCCACCTCATTTAAACCCACAGGCGAGATAGTCAAATTCTACGTCCATCCAACGGACCCCACGAAGACAGCTTCCATTGGGACATAGTTGAGCCCCGCAATGGACGCCGCACTACGAGACTTTTTACGCGAGAATTGGGACATTTTCGCCTGGCACCCATTGGACATGCCGGGCATCCCGCGTGGATTGGCCGAGCATAGCCTTAACATACTAAAGGGATATAAACCTGTCAAACAGACCCTAAGGCGATTCTCAGAGCCCAAAAGACAAGCAATGGGGGAAGAGCTAGCCAAGCTACTCGAAGCCGGATTCATTAGAGATATTAAACATCCGGATTGGCTGGCAAATTTAGTAATGGCACCAAAGAAGGACAAATCCTAGTGCCTATGCGTCGACTTCAAAGACCTCAACAAGGCTTGCCCCAAGGATCCCTTTCCCCTCCCTCACATCGATCAAATCATCGATGCCACAGTGGGACACGGCTCGCTGTGTTTTCTCGACACATACTCTAGATACCATTAAATAAAGATGGTAGAGTCTGACCAAGTTGCAACAGCTTTCATAACGCCATATGGCCCTTTTTGCTTCAACACTATGCCTTTCCGGCTTAAGAATGCCGGCGCAACCTATCAACGCATGATTCAAACATGCCTGGAAAAACAAATCGGCAAAACAGTGGAGGCATATGTGGACGACGTGGTCATAAAAACAAGACACATAGAAACCCTAATAGATGACTTGAGGCTTACATTCGATAACCTCCAGACATACGACATCAAGTTGAATCCGGAAAAATGCGTTTTCGGCGTCCCCTCTGGGAAACTGCTGGGCTTCATTGTTTCCAATAGAGGAATTGAAGCGAATCTGGAAAAAATCCGAGCTCTGTCGCAGTTGGCTATACCAACAGACCTCAAGCACATCCATAAACTAGCCAGATGCGTGGCTGCTTTGAGCCGCTTTATCTCCATGTTAGGAGAAAAGGCATTACCTATTTACCGCCTCCTTCGGTGCACCGAACACTTCGTGTGGACGGACGCAGCCACGGCCAGACTCGATGAAATAAAGACCTTACTGGCCAGTAATCCAGTCCTAACAGCGCTGAATATCGACGAGCCTATGCTACTGTACATAGCTGCAACACATCAAGTTGTAAGCGCAGTGCTCGTCGTCGAACGAGAGGTTGACGGATACAAATTCCCGCTCCAAAAGCCGGTTTATTACGTATCCACGGTCCTCACCCCATGCAAATCCTGATACCCACACTATCAAAAAATAGCATATGCGGTCTTCATGGCATCCCGGAAGCTGCGACACTACTTTCAAGAGTGTTCGATTACAGTGGCCTCTGAAGTACCACTCAATGACATAATAAATTACCGCGACGCTACGGGCCGGATTGCTAAATGGGCTATCGAGCTTCTTCCGTTCGACATAATATACAAACCATGGCGGGCCATCAAGTCGCAAGTACTGGCTGACTTTGTCGCCGAATGGACGGAAGCCGAACTCCCTAAAGAGTACGGCGCGTACTCCAACTGGATCATGCACTTCAACGGTCTAAAATGCTGGACGGATTGGGAGCAGGTGTAGTCCTGACGTCTCCCACCGGAGACACGGTCCAGTACATCCTCCAAATATTATACACAGACTCCAACAATGCAGCCGAATATGAGGCTCTATTGCATGGCCTTCGGATGGCAGTCTCTATGGGAATCCAACGCCTGGAAATGCGCGGGGATTCAAACCTCGCAATATCACAAATAAACGGAGACTTTGATGCCAAGGATCCGAAAATGGTGGCCTACCATAATGCCGTCCTGAAAATGTCAGCTCGGTTCGAGGGGCTCGAATTCCACCATGTGGCTCGAGAAAACAATCAAGCGGCAGACGTCCTCGCCCGCATCGGCACTAAACGCGACCCTGTCCCACCTAACATATTCCTGGAAAGGTTGTTCAAGCCATCCGTAGTATGGGAAGGGGAGTTCGGCAATACTAGCACGGATCCGAACACACCCCCAGACTCCGAGCCATCAGACACAATCAGAGGCTCTGCCACCGAAATAACATCTTCGGCTCACGAAATCATGGCCGTAATCGCCCCGTGGACTGAGCCTTTCTTGGCCTACCTAAATAGGCAGGAGCTCCCCGAAGACCAAAATGAAGCACGCTACATTGTCCGGCGTTCTACAACTTACAAAGTCCATGAAGGGGAACTCTATAAGAAAAGCGCGACCGGAGTGCTCCAATGGTGCATCTCCGAAGAGGAAGGGCGGCAACTCTTGGCTGAAATCCATGCCGGACTGGGCGGGCACCACGCCGCGGCTCGAGCGCTAGTCACCAAGGCCTTCCGTACAGGCTTCTATTGGCCGACGGACCGAGTAGACGCACAGGACCTTGTCCAACATTGCGTCGGTTGCCAGCTCTTCGCCAATCAGAGTCATATGCCCCCTACCGCTCTCCAAACAATCCCCATAACTTGGCACTCCACAGTCTGGGAGCTGGATATGGTCAGACCTCTTAAAGGGGGAAGACATAAGAAAAAAATACTTATTGGTCATGGTGGACAAGTTCACTAAACGGATAGAAGCCAAACCAGTCAAAACGACCGAATCTGGACCAGTAAATAGACTTCATATCCGGGGTCGTACACCGATACGGTATCCCCCATAGCATCATCACTGATAATGGCTCAAATTTCACAGCCGAAGAACTGAAAACTTGGTGCGGCAAAATGGGCATTAATCTCGACTACGCTTCCGTCTACCATCCCCAAACAAACGGCCAGGTCGAACGGGAAAACGGTCTCATCATGAGCGACATCAAACCCAGACTAGTGCGATCTTTGACAGAATCAGATACGCACTGGATCGAGGAGCTCGACTCCGTACTCTGGGGGCTGCGGACCACACCGAATCACACCACCAGATATACACCATTTTTTATGGTGTACGGTGCGGAAGCAGTACTACCCTGCGACATAATACATGATTCGCCATGCGTATGCATGTACGAAGAGAAGGAAGCCGAGTTAGATCGGCAGGATAACTTGGATGCCCTGGAGGAGGAGCGCGACATCGCAAAATCCCACTCCGCATTCTATCAGCAGCAGGCTCGACGATATCAAAGCAGAGAAGTGCGGGCCAAAACTTACAATATTGGTGAGCTCGTCCTACGCCTACCGGAGAAGAAGAAGGACAAGCTCAAACCCAAGTGGGAAGGTCCCTTCGTCATTGACAAAGTTCTCACCGGAGGAGCGTACCTCTTACGTAACGCATCCGATAACAGACTCGAGCCGAACCCATGGAATGCGGCCAGACTCCAGAGATTCTACGCCTAACGTCGAACTCAGTGTTCGTCTCCTTGCCCCCCCTTTTTAATTATGCTCCACCCCTTTTTCCTCTCTCGACCTTTTTTCTCTTCACACAAAGTATTTAATACAATGCGGACTCCCGGATTAACCCGGCCACACTACGTGTGTAAGCAATACCTGGGGGCTTCCTATTCGGAAGCTAAACATAATTACTTTAAATGGCTTCTTGCCCATCACATATGCGTTCCTTGTCCGTATGTGCCTTTTCTTCACCATTATATGCATCGATATGACTTAAGATATGGCCAAGCTGGGTTGCCTGGCTCCTGTGTTTATGCCCTATGTTCCCATTAATTCAGCTAGGGCATAAGGGGAGCACCTCTGTGATTGTTACTGCCGGTTCAGCCGGATGTGTACCTCAGACTGGGTGAAGCCGAAAGCTAGTTTCCTTAAGAGAATATTCGGTCGGTGAACAAAAGATGTATTCGTTTATTACAATGTAAATCCCCAGAAGTCTTGTATCCAGCGCCATCGTTCGCAGTCCGGACATGTGCATTGTCGCATGCGTACCCAGGGAAAGGAACCCCTAACGGAACTATTCTCCCTGGAAGATGTTTCTTACTATCCATGTAATATAACATAACTAGTTGGGTACTTGTCTGTTCAAGCACTTATGACCCCTACGCCTTGTCTCCACGCATACCCCGGTTTTGTATAATTGAGTGGGTATTCGGACACACCCCGGACTGTAGGATCCGGGGGCTGAAGCGAAAAGGTCCGTCATGACAAATGATTTTAATCCGGCTAGGGACCAATTATGTCCATTGAATTACACAGTCACTTGGGCTGACTATATTCCTCCTCTATACCATCCAACAGGCTATCTAGCTTACAATCCTGTTGAGAATACTTAGCGGCTAATGCTACCTGGTCATATACCAGACTCACGGGAATTTCTTGCCCATCGGGCCCCGCCGGTCCTACTTCGGCCATATGGTTCGGGTCCAGCTTGGTGTAGCGCGTCTTCACCATAGCCCAGGCTTCTCTTGCACCTTGCCGGCAAGCAGAAATCTTCCACAGTCGGAAGCGCCGCCGTGCTCCTTGAAGCATATCCACAAGCTCCCCCATGCCATTCGGCAGCAAGCTTGATGGCCACAAGGCCTGAGCAACACCCTGCATCACTTGCCAAGCTCGCTCATGTAGTTGCGAGAGGTCTTGCAGTAAATCACTTGCAGATGAGGGCATATCCTCCTCAGGGTGACCCGTTAACATTCCTGCAAGCAAAATTCTTTCAATATACTTCCTCGCCGAACTATACTATAGTTCGTCTATGAACTTACCATAAATGCCGCGTCGAAGCCTTTTGTTCTCCTTCACGGAGTCCGCCAACTGAGCCCGGACGTCTTTTAACTCCACATGCAGCTGGACTTTGGCATCTTGAAGATTGTTCTTCTCCTGCATAACTTGCGTCAGAACGCGCTCGCCAGCCTTTAGCTGCCTTTTGAGATGCGAATCGTCATCTCTTACGCCCTTCGGATTCAGCCCAGGATTGTCTGCAGAGTTCTCTGTTAGACTTGTTATACCAACCATTTACTAACTGGTGCATCTTCGTACAATTGAGATAAATGTTACCAGATGAGGCCTTCTGGGATTCCTCTAACTTGGCAACCGTGTCCCTCAGCTGGGCCTTGCATTCCTCCAGCTCCCGAGCCAATTGTTCATTCTTCTCTACAAGGACCTGTGCATAAATTGATCCTTCAAACAGTTGTTCCAACTATTTCAAGTCTCAGGGACTACTGTTATACATAATTATCAAAATTTCTTACCCGTATATCTTTGGTATACTGGTTCGTCGCTCGGGCAAGCCCGCCTTGAGCAGCTCAGATGTATGCATCTACTGAATTGAAGGCATTAAATGCCTCTTCGGAAAAGATGTTGTTCCGAAGCACAGCCCTCCGGCGCCGGTGATTCATGGCGCTCTCCACTTCGGAGTTTGTGGCCGAAAACATACCCGCATCCTCTGTCGGAGAACTATGCGGAACTGGCCCTGTGTCCGCCTCCGCCCTCGAAGCTGGTTCTGGAACCCGGCTGGTGGAGGCGTGATTGGCGGGACCCCGGATATAGTCCAGCTGCTCCTCTTCCTGCCAGACACAAAGGGCGTTGTTATATGTCAAATACTATAATCGCAAGACAGTTTATTACTTTACCTCTGCAGTAGTGTGTCGACCCTCACCGCCTTCCTCTTGAGCCTGCCTGATCCGGCCGCCCGTGGTCGACGAGTCCCTAGGGGCTCGGCCCCGTGCTCCGACCGTCGTCTATGCAAACAGAACGATGCCTCAAGAGTAAAGCATAATACCTGAGGGGAGTCCTCTTCGGAGGATAGGGTTTTTTAGTTCGGCTTACACGCGACACAGGGAGTAGTCCGGGATAGTCGGTCATAATGGCCACTGAGGCACCATCACAGCTCGCTTGAGAAAATACCCCGTTGAGGAGCTCCACGGTAATATCCGGATCTTCTTTGAGTCCTGGATCTAGGGCCCTTCCGGGGTCCTCTGGCTGCGGGGAGGGGCTGAAGATTCCTTCTACGGCCCTCCTCAGTTCCTGCTCGGAAACATCGATGCGGGTAATCTTAGCAGAGAATGCTAAAGTAAGTAAAACAGGGAAAGGAATGACGACTTACCCACTCTGGGGGGTTGTACATGGAGAATCCGTCCCGCGGTTTAATGCGAAGGAATTCCTCCTCTTCCCCTTTGTATAAATCGGACAATATCCTTGCCAAAGCAGTGGCGGAGTCCGGACCCTTACGACCGCAGCGGGTGGCATCGTCTTCCCCGTTGAAGTGCCACATGGGCTTCCCCCGATATTGAAGTGGTTGCACTCCCCGTATTATGCATATTGCCATGACCTCGACTATCGTCAGTCCGGATTTGGCCAGTAACTTTATCCTGCTCATCAGGAAGTGTATTTCCTTCGTATCCTCTTCTTGAGGGCCCCGGGGGCGCCAGCTTAGACGTGCCCTCGGCGGGGCGTTACTGAACTGGGGGAGACCTGTCCGGACTGGATCCGGAAGGGGAACGTCATCAATGTAAAACCACTCTGAAGGCTAGTTTTCTGGTGCCTTCTTAGGAGTGCCGGATAGGTATCCGGTCTCGGCAATGCACCATACGTCGGCCCCGCCCACTTGACATAGGGATTCTCCCTGGGTGCGGGGGAAAAGGCAGAATAGCTTCCTCCATAATCCGAAGTGAGGTTCGCAGCCTAAAAACAGCTCGCAAAGGGCGACGTACCCCGCTATATGCAGAATGGAGGCAGGGGTAAGGTTGTGCAACTGGAGGCCGTAGAACTCCAGGAGCCCGCGAAGAAACGGGTGGATGGGAAATCCGAAGCCCCTTAGCAGATGCGGGATGAGGCATATACACTCCTCTGGAGATGGATTTGGAGATCCCTCCACTTGTTCTCCTCCGTCATAAGTGGCTATTCCGGCTCGGACGGGGACCATGAACGCCGGTGGGAGAAACCCTTGGGCTTGTAACTCTATCAAACGGCTATTTGGAACTGAACACTCTTCCCAGTCCCCCAACTTGGAGCAAGGAGGGCGAGCAGAAGAGCTGCGACGGCCGGCCATGTTGGAATGTCTTTTCGCGGAGCGCTCTGTTGGATGCTAGCTCAAGGAGGGAGAGTGAGGTTTGGATCTGAGAATCCCCGTCCCTTCAAATAGACGGCCAGCCCAGAGGATTGAGGGTGGCAAATGCAAAAATGCCTCAGCTCCTCGCATTCGCTCGACACATGGAGATGGTTATTATTGAGACACTGAAGCCGAGGAGTACACCATTGATGGGAAGCCGGACACTATTCATCGTAACAGATACTTTGGAGTATTCGGAGATGGAACCTGCCTTGCAATGCCGAAGACAACACTGCGCGCCGAACTCATCGTCATTGAAGCCTAGTTCAGGGGCTACTGAGGGAGTCCTGGATTAGGGGGTATCTGGACAGCCAGACTATATACATCGTCCGGACTATTGAAGCGTGAAGATACAAGACTCAAGACTTCGGCTCGTGTCCGGATGGGTCTCTCCTTTGCGTGGAAGACAAGCTTGGCAATCTGGATATTGTGTTTCCTTCCTTGTAACCGACTCCATGTAAACCCTAGCCCTCTCCGGTGTCTATATAAACCGGAGAGGTTGGTCCTTAGAAGACCGATCACAATTACAATCATACCATCATAGGCTAGCTCTTAGGGTTTAGCCTCTATGATCTCGTGGTAGTTCTACTCTTGTACTATTCATATCTTCAATATTAATCAAGCAGGAAGTCGGGTTTTACCTCCATCGAGAGGGCTCGAACCTGGGTAAACATTGTGTCCCTTGCTTCATGTTATCATCAGCCTAGACGCACAGATCGGGACCCCCTACTCGAGATCCGCCGGTTTTGACACCGACAGCCACCGACGTACTTCTTCCTCCTATATATACCTACGTACCCCCGAAAACATCCAGGAGGAGGACGAAACACAATTTCCACCACCGTAACCTTCTGTATCCGCGAGATCTCATCTTGGAGCCTTCGCCGGCACTCTGCCAGAGGGGGAATCGACCACGGAGGGCTTCTACATCAACATCCTTGCCCCTCCGATGAGTTGTGAGTAGTTTACCACAGACCTACGAGTCCATAGTTATTAGCTAGATGGCTTCTTCTCTCTTTTTGGATCTCAATACAATGTTCTCCCCCTCTCTTGTGGAGATCTATTCGATGTAAACTCTTTTTGTGGTGTGTTTGTCGAGATCCAATGAATTGTGGGTTTATGATCAAGTTTATCTATGAATAATATTTGAATCTTCTCTGAATTCTTTTATGTATGATTGAGTTATCTTTGCAAGTCTCTTCGAATTATTAGTTTGGTTTGGCCTACTAGATTGATCTTTCTTGCCATGGGAGAAGTGCTTAGCTTTGGGTTCAATCTTGCGGTGTCCTTACCCAGTGATAGAAAGGGTTGCAAGGCACGTAGTATTGTTGCCATCGAGGATAACAAGATGGGGTTTATATCATATTGCTTGAGTTTATCCCTCTACATCATGTCATCTTGCTTAATGCGTTACTCTGTTCTTATGAACTTAATACTCTAGATGCAGGCAGGAGTCGGTCGATGTGTGGAGTAATAGTAGTAGATGCAGGCAGGAGTCGGTCTACTTGTTATGGACGTGATGCCTATATACATGATCATGCCTAGATAATCTCATAACTATGCGCTTTTCTATCAATTGCTCGACAGTAACTTGTTCACCCACCGTAATACTTATGCTATCTTGAGAGAAGCCTCTAGTGAAACCTATGGCCCCCGGGTCTATCTCTTATCATATTTGCTTTCAATCTACTTTTATTTGCATCTTTACCTTTTGCATCTATATTATAAAATACCAAAAATATATTTATCTTATCATACTATCTTTATTAGATCTCACTTTCGCAAGTGGCCGTGAAGGGATTGACAACCCCTTTATTGAGTTGGTTGCGAGTTCTCAGTTTGTTTGTGTAGGTGCCTGGGACTTTTGAGGAGCCTCCTACTGGATTGATACCTTGGTTCTCAAAAACTGAGGGAAATACTTACGCTACTATTGGTGCATCACCCTCTCCTCTTCGAGGAAAACCAACGCAAGCTTAAGACGTAGCACTCGACGATCCACAGATCATCTTGGATGCTCTAGACCTTGACGCCTAACTGTCTGGAAGAAGCACAGTCTTCAAAGGAAACAAGCGTCGGATCCACGCGGGATCAATCTCTTCAGTGATGCTCAATCACTTTGGGTTTGTAGGTGTTGGGTTTGGGTTTTCCTCACTTGGTGATTTTCGCTCAAAGTCCTCGGAGGATGGGATGCTCTCAAATGACAAGTGCCAGTTTCTCTCGGAGCAGCCAACCAGCTAGTGGTTGTAGGGGGCGGCTATTTATAGCCTAGGGAGCAGCCCGACATGATAAGACATAAATGCCCTTGTCTGATATGACCGTTAGGTGGGTAGATATTTTGGAACAACTAGCGCAAAGCACAGCAACGGTCGGAATTCTGACTATCAAAATCCTCAGGGCTATCATGTTCCTCACTGTGTAGGCAATTCGCACTGGCGAATTCCTAACTCCTCAGTCAGAACAAATTCCTCAGAGACCAGTAGAACTTCGTCTCTGTCACTGAATAATATGACTGAACTGTATGAGATTTCCAATGGCTTCACTTGAAGGGATTGGTAGGTGTAGGATTTTGAGTTGAGCATCACATGGAATTTTTTTCTTAGTATTTCCTCGACCCCTTTTAACAGTACGGTGTTTCCTATGGCTCAAGAAAGAGAAAATGAAACTACGAAAACAGAAGTCTTCACGCTTCATGTTCCTCGAATGATTGCCAAGTCTTCAAGATCACACCAATTTCTTCACTTTCAAAGTCTTCAGAAATCCAAAGTCTTCAGTTGAAGAACTTCATTTTCAGGGGTCGACTTTCTCTGTAAATATCAAACTCCTCATAGACTTATAGACCTGTTTACACTCACAAATGCATCAGTCCCTTAACCTATAAGTCTTGAATACACCAAAATCACTAAGGGGCA
Source organism: Triticum dicoccoides (assembly GCF_002162155.2). NCBI lineage: Eukaryota > Viridiplantae > Streptophyta > Magnoliopsida > Poales > Poaceae > Triticum > Triticum dicoccoides. The sequence goes on from NC_041393.1 coordinate 657,561,635, forward strand.
CTAGATGCACTTACAATCTCCCCCTTTTTGGTGATTGATGACAATATAGGTTAAGTTCTGAACGGGGATAAACATATGAAGTGTAAATACTGATATTGAGGAATTTCATTGCAAGATATAGAAGAACTCCCCCTGAAGATGTGCATAGTGAGGAATTTTCTTTTGAAGCAATGCACACCATAAGAGTATAATCATGGACATCTCCCCCTATATCTTGTAATTCATACACGCATTTGATATATAATATGAAGAATTTGAAATGCATGATGAAATATGGTGACTGATGTAATTCAGCATGCGTGCATTAACATTAATGAGGAATAAGCATGCAGAAGAACACATCAAAAGTATCAGGTCACCATAGAGTTTAAGATTACAACTCGATCCAGCAAAGTCATCAGAAGAACGAGATTGTAACTTAGCAAAAAACGCCCATATAAGATAGACCCGCTTGAAGACTAACTCAAATTTCTCCCCCTTTGTCATCGAATGACCAAAAGGGTTGAAACTGAGGACTGACACCCCTAAAGAATATCATGATGATGGAGGAGCGCCAGCGTTGTCAGGGTTGCCTGTTGCAGTGTTGTTCAAGTATTCATGCTCGTCCGTGGCGCGTGATGAATAATATGAGCTAGCCACTAAGGAAGGAACCTTCACCTTCTTGAATCTCTTCAGTGGAGGAGCAGACCAGTCAAAGTCTTCCTTGAAGCCCATTTGCTTCAGATCTTCTTCACCATATAGATGTGACAGAATAGCCCAGGTAAGATCAAACACTTCATGGAGGTAGTACTGGTTTTTCTTCACTGCATTATGTGTAGAAGTCATGTTGTGAAGAATAGAGCCAAACTGACGCTTAACCCACTTGTGATTTCGATCCACCTTCTGGTGAAGACTTATAAGCAGTTCACGGTCAGTCATCACATGTGGAGAAGTAGCTTGAGGACTTGACTTGGTAGCATTGGCAGCAGAGTCATGAGTGGCAGAGTCATCATTGGTGGAGTAAGATGCAGCATTGCGGAACTGACCATACAATGGACGAATGCCTTCATCAATAACGGCTGGTGACTTGCCCTTCTCATCGGATGAGGAAATTGTCCGCTTGAGGACTTCAATAGGGGGCAAGTAGCTGAGGTGATTCTGAAAATTAGCTTTGTAGTTGAGTGAAGACCTTGTTCTGATGAATCTCATGATCCACGGCGCGTAAGGCTTCAGCTCAAATGGAGAAAGTGCAACATTTGCCAGAGTCCTCATGAAGAAATCGTGATAATTTATGGGGATGCCATGCATGATGTTGAAAAGCATATTCTTCATCATTCCGATAATTTCTTCATCGGATGAGTCATGGCCTTTGATGGGACTCATGGTCTTCGTCAGAATGCGGTAGATGGTTCTTGGCACATAGAGCAATTCCTTCACGAGTAATTTGGTCCTTGGGGCTTGACCCGGCTTCAACGACTTCATGAGTACTTGCATATAGTGATTAGTGAGTTCAGGCTCATCATACAGACAACGAGCACCGTCAGGTGGAGGACTTATTGGTAAGGCACGAAGCAGTTCAGAGGCTGGTGCCTTGTAATGAGTGTTTTCAGTCATCTAGTCCAACACCCACAAGTTGACGTTAGCAGCATCACCTGTGATATGTAGAGTTGCGTAGAACTTAAGAATAAGATCTTCATTCCAATCAACCATGTCAGAGCAGAAATTGAGCAAGCCTGCATCATGAATCATGCTGAGGACTTGAGAGAAGCACGACATTGATTCCATGTCCACATGAGGAATATGCTCATGATCGAAGACTTTGTCCTTGTTGAAGAGCACTGAGGAATAGAAGTTGGCCTGACTGGCAGTCCAGAAACACTTCCTTCTAAGACGAGCATTGTCATAGGGGTTGAATTCAGTGAAGAACACATGCTCGCCGAAGAAATCATCAGCCTTGAATTTTTGCTTCTTGGAGAAGGGATCCTTTGGCTTGGGCTAAGGAGTATCAGTCAATTGCATCACCACCTCAGGAATCGCAATATCAGGTTCTTCAGGCTGAGGAATTTCAGGCTCTTCTGCAGCTTTAGCCTGGGTCGTCAATTCTTCATTGCCAATTTCTTCAGCACTAGTGGCTGGAATTTCTTCATGAACACTTGGGGTTGCATGAGGTTCTTCAGATCCCATTTGCACTTCAGTGGCAGTAGGGGACTGAGGAATTGCTTGGAGTGGAGTGAACATTGGAGAGTTGGGGTGCTGACTGTCCCAAAATTCATCATTGAGCACAGGAGTGGTACAGCCAATGTACACATCCTCATCTTCTATTTCTTCAACACCTACCTCTTCAGCAGTGAACTAAGGCATGGGTGAGGAAATGACTAGGGTTGAAGGGATTTATCCACTTCAATTTCTCCGTCCAACTGCTTTGTCGAAGTAGTAGAAGGAGTTTCTTCATCAGATTCATCGGGAATCACATAATCTTCACCAAAAGGAACAAGGTCCTTTGATGGCATTGAGGAGACTGGAACGACATCAATTGGATTGTCAATTGAACTGGTCAGAGTCTTCATCTTCTTCGAAGCTAAAGAATTTGATGAAGTTGATGCCTTCCTTTTCTTCACAACTGCATGTTCTGCAGCCTTGGTCTTCTTCGCATCTGATGCAGATGGAAGGATCGGAGTTGGTGTAGGCGCAGGAGGTGCAGAGGACTTTGGTTCATTTTCCTCAGGCACAACTGATGCAGTTGCCCTGACATGTTCACTTTCTTCAGGCGCACCACTAGTGGATGCCCTAGCAATATCTTCAGTGGCTGGAATGGAGTCATCAGCCCTGGCACTCTCATTTTCTTCAGCAGCCTGATTGTCATCAGCGGTGCTGGCATGTTCTTCAGTAGGCTGAGCAGATGCTTCAGCCTGAGTAACTTCAACATGCACAGGTGGAGCAGCACTTGAAGTGAATTTCTTCATCAGATTGATGAAACACACCTTGGCGCCCTTCCAATCAGCATGGTAGCGATCAAATTCATCACTCAGTTGTTTGATTTCAACTTACAAGGCAAGGAGCTGATCAGGAGTGAGAGTGAGGACATTGTCCTTGAGGTAGCGCTGTTTCTTGTACTGCACTTTCTTCAAACTTCTGCCTTGTTCAAATTTCCATTTTCCTTCCTCAATGAAGGCAATCAGAACATGACTTTGACCAGGAGTGAGGTTCATCTCTAGCAAAGGCGTGTTAGGATCCTTGTGCCACAGGTCAATGTAGTTGAGGATCAACTTTGGATTCAACATCAGTGGCACATTGCTGCCTTTGGCTCTAGCGGCCCTGGCTTGCCTGTCTCTGATGATTTCGGCAAGTTCCTCATCATCAGCCTCATCATCATCAGAGGGCACTTGGAAGGCGGCCTGCTTCTTGTGAGGACTTGGTCGAATGCCTCGTCCAGCAGTGGCCTTTTTCTTCAGCAGAGAGGGACCAGCTGAGGAATGTCGAGCTGCTGAGGAGCTTGCAGATGCTCCTGAGGCAATTGAGAAGCCTTGAGTCCTTTGGCACGTGGCGAGATGCACAGGTGCCGAGGATTTTGTCGAAGCAGCTGAAGATTTTGACGGAGGAGCTAAGGACTTTGAAGGAGCAGTTTGAGGAATTTGCCGTGAGGGCCTTGAAGAATCTGGCCTTGATGGCATAACAAAGGAGCTTGGCCGTGAGGGCATTGAAGATGAAGCACTGGACTTACGCGTAGGCTTCTTATGCATTGCCTTCTTTGGCTGACTAGCAGAGGCCTCAGCAGAGGCAGCAGCAGCAGCAGAGTCTGCGTTGAATTTCTTCATTGCTTCCTTTGCTTGCTTGGCCAATTTGGCCTGACGCTTTGCCCATCATCAACATAGTCCTCATCGTGCTTGAGGCTGGTGGGATCTACCAATTGGTCTGGTGCCAATGGAGGTCTTGAGCATGGAGGTTGAGCGCGAATTTCTTCATATACTTGGGAGTAACATATCTGTACTCCCTCCATTCCCGTGGCCATCTCCTCTCTATCTTTTGAATGCGCACCTTGCGCTGATTTCTATCTTCCTCAGGGGGTGTGTAGTACCCAACATAAATGTCTTCAGGGATTTCAAACACAGTATTGACCTCAGGCCTCTTTCTTCCCTTTTGTGGCTTTTTGTCAGCCATTTTCTTTAGCTGAGGAATATGAACAGCTGAAGTTTCTGAAGAGGTGTGCAACTTTTCTTCGAGGAACGCTGCAAATGAGTTAAGTTGATGAGAACCTAGTGATTCAGCAGCGAACATTTGTACCTGTGAACAGAGTATAGTTGCGAGGAATTTGGAGAGGACATATGCGTTCTCAGAAGGTTTTTCAAAAAGAATATGTTTTGAGGAATTTGACCAGATGAGTCTTGAGAAATTTCACTAAGCGTTCTTTGTCTTAGGTTCCAGAGTTATATAGATTGAAAATCCACACAATTGAGGAATCTTGAAGAAAATCATTGCTTAGAGAAACGAATCAAGAGGTGATGACATGTGAGGTGTTCATGTGTGTGAAGATTTGAAGAATAAACACCTTTGAAGATTTTCAGGAAAACCTGAGAATCAAGGAGGGCAGTAAAAGTAACTTTTAATTACCCGAAGTGAAGAACTCGACGAACTGGGAAGAGTAGATGTGAAGTTCGTCGGGTCAGATCTTCCATGCCCTAACTCGGCAGAGGAAGACGACTACAGCGGCGGCTGAGTGAAGAAATCCGCAACCGGCGCGAGTACGATGGCGACGAGGTTGAGGCAGTGAAGCTCTTCCTCACCGGAGACGATGAAGTAGCGGTGGTGCTAGGGTTTTGGGAAGCTCGAGCGGGAGAGAGCGCGAGCGAGGTGAAAGTGAAGTGAGGAAGAGACATGGGTATTTATAGAGGGAGTGAAAAACTGTTCACCCGAGGAAATCGGACGAACGTGCCCCTGGCACTTCTCATCTGCTTGACATGTGTCACCCACATACTGAGAGGTGGCGATCGTGTAGGATCGTGGGTGAATAGATAAGTATTGTCATGAGAAGTGGAACGGTTTGAGCGGCAAAGCCGAAAATTTAGATTAGATAAGTTAAAAGTTCCGTTCGCAATTTCTTCAGCTGTCAAGGACACAGTGAAGAATTTGAACGAGTTTCAAATAGAACACACATGAGGAATTTGTGAATAGACTGGGTTGAGTTTAGCATAGAGGGGGAAGGGTCCGATCACATTCACTTAGCAGAAGAAATCAACTTGAAGAAATAGCAATAAGTGAATATATATATATATATATATATATATATATATATATATATATATATATATATATATACTCAAATGAAGAACAACACGGAAAGAGTGAAGACAATGCAAAGTTGAAGAATTTGAAAAACTGAGGAATTTCAAAAACAAAGAAAAAACTCATATTGAAGATTTTCAACTTTGCTTGGTGGCGTAACCCACCGTATAAGAAAGCTGATTTCAGACACCGCGTACGATTGTCATAGGGCTCTGAGAATCAAATTCTTCATTAATTTTTTCACACTTAGAGGGTTAGTCTTCATTGATTGAAGAAAAACATTACTTCGTGTGTTGCGCATCCTAGAATCTTCGAGTGCTGAACTGGGTTATGAGCAATCTTGATGGCACTCTCATTGTCACAGTAGAGAGGCACATTCTTCATGTTGACGCCATAGTCCTTGAGTGTTTGCTTCATCCATAGTAGTTGAGCACAGCACGATCCAACATCAATGTACTCAGCTTCTACAGTGGAGAGTGATACGCAGTTCTGTTTCTTCGAGGACCAACAGACCAAAGACCGTCGAGGAAATGACATGTGCCTGACGTTGACTTGCGGTCCACACGATCACCAGCATAGTCAGAGTCTGAATATCCAATGAGATCAAACAAAGAGCCCTTGGGATACCATAATCCAAGTGTTGGTGTGTGAGCTAAGTATCGAAGAATATGCTTCACAGCCTTATGGTGTGATTCCTTTGGTGTAGCTTGAAATCGGGCACACATGCAAACACTAAGCATAATATCCGGCCTAGATGCACATAGGTACAATAAAGAGCCAATCATGGAGCGTTATACCTTTTGATCGAAGTCTTTACCATTTTCATCAGTGCATAGATGGCCATTTGTGGGCATTGGAATTTTGACCCCTTTGCAATCTTGCATGCCGAATTTCCTCAATACGTCCTTGAGGTATTTCTCCTGAGATATGAATATCCCATTGCGCTGTTGACGAATTTGAAGACCTAAAAAGAACTTCAATTCTCCCATCATAGACATCTGATATTCTTCACTCATCATATAGGCAAATTCATCACTATATCATTGGTCAGTATAGCCAAAAATGATATCATCAACATATATTTGGCACACAAACAATTCATCATCATAAGACTTAGTGAAAAGAGTTGGGTCGAGTGAACTGGGTTTGAAGCCTTTCTTCATGAGGAATTCCTTCAAAGTATCATACCACGCCCGAGGGGCTTGCTTGAGGCCATACAGGGCCTTGTTGAGCTTGAAGACTTTGTCAGGATTCTTTGGATCTTCAAAACCTGGGGGTTGAGGAACATATACTTCTTCCTCAAGCTTACCATTGAGGAATGCACTTTTCACATCCATTTGTTGTAAGATAATATCATGATGGTTAGCATAAGCAAGTAATATGCGAATAGCCTCAAGTCTAGCAACAGGTGCAAAAGTTTCATCGAAGTCAATTCCTTCAACCTGTGTGTAGCCTTGAGCTACAAGCCGTGCCTTATTCCTCACCACAAGGCCATTTTCATCTTGCTTGTTGCGGTAGATCCACTTTGTGACAATAATGTTGTGCTTGCGAGGATCTGGACGTTTGACCAGTTCCTAGACGTTGTTGAGCTCGAACTGATGTAGTTCTTCTTGCATAGCTTGAATCCACTCAGGCTCCAGAAATGCTTCATCTACCTTAGTGGGCTCTATGATAGAGACAAAAGCAAAGTGCCCACAAAAGTTAGAAAAATGTGAAGCTTTTGAGCGTGTGAGAGGACCTGGTGCTTCAATGTCATTGATGATCTTCTCGATTTGCACTTCGTTTGCAATACGAGGATGAGCGGGTTGTATTCAAGGAATTTGATCTGCATTTTCTTCAGGTGCATTTTCCTCAGCACCATTTTCTTCAGGTGCGCCAGCTTGACGTTCATCACGTTCTGGAATGAATTCTTCAGCAGATTCTTCAGTAGGAATGACATCCTTAGTGGATTTGAACTTTATAGAATCTTCAGGTCCTAGTTCATCTATCGCAGAAGGTAGGTGCTCTCTTTGTGAGCCATTAGTTTCATCGAACCGCACATCCACAGTTTCAACAACCTTGTGAAGAACGTTGTTGAAGACTTTGTAGGTGTGCGAGTCCTTTCCGTAACCAAGCATGAAACCCTCATGTGCTTTCGGTGCAAATTTAGAATTGTGATGAGGATCTCTAATCCAACATTTAGCACTGAAGACTTTGAAGTAACTCACATTGGGTTTCTTGTCAGTGAGGAGTTCATAGGCAGTCTTCTTGAAGAATTTGTGAAGATATACTCTGTTGATGATGTGGCACGCAGTATCAATTGCCTCACTCCAGAAGGGACGAGGCGTCTTGTATTCATCAAGCATAGTGCGAGCCATCTCAACAAGAGTTCTGTTCTTGCGCTCCACGACGCCATTCTGTTGAGGAGTATAAGGAGCAGATAACTCATGAGTAATACCAAGTTCATCAAGATAGTCATCAAGACCGAAATTCTTGAACTCAGTTCCATTGTCACTCCTGATGTGCTTGATCTTCACACTAAAGTTGGTTGAAGCCCTCGAGAAAAATCGTTTGAAGACTTCCTGCACCTCATGTTTGTAAGTGACAATGTGTACCCATGTGTAACGAGAGTAATCATCAACAATAACAAAGCCATATAGAGATGCATCATTTGTAACAGCAGAATAATGATTAGGACTGAAGAGATCCATGTGAAGCAATTCAAATGGTCGAGTGGTAGTCATGATAGTCTTCGCTGGATGCTTGGCCTTTGTCATCTTCCCAGCTTCACAGGCTCCGCATAAGTGATCCTTGAGGAATTTGACATTCTCAATGCCAATGACATGCTTCTTCTTCGAGAGCGTGTGCAGATTCCTCATGCCAGCATGACCAAGTCGTCGATGCCATAGCCAGCCTTCTGAAGCTTTTGCAAGTAAGCATACGACCGGTTGTGGTCCTGTAGAGAAATCAACAATGTACAAGTCTCCTCTCCTAAAGCCTTTGAAGACTTTGGAATTGTCAGCTTCCATGATCACAACACAACAATACTTGCCAAAGATAACAACCATATCAAGATCACAAAGCATTGAGACAGACATGAGGTTGTATCCTAAGGACTCGACAAGCATGACTTTGTCCATGTGTATGTCCTTAGAGATCGCAACCTTACCTAGACCCAATACCTGACTTTTTCCTTTGTTAGCGAAGATGATATGCTTTAGATGTGACGATGATAAGGGAGCATCCATCAATAGATTCTTGTCACCAGTCATGTGATTTGTATATCCACTATCGAGGACCCACTCATTGGCTTTGGGTTGATCATCCTGCAGATGAATTAGTGCAGCTTACGAACTCATATACTTCATCAGTGAAGAATATGACATCAATATCATCAGATCAATTTCATCAAGCAATAGAACTGATAAATTGGTAGGAGGACGTGTGAAATGAAAGTTCATTTCATCATGATTAGCCTGCGTCCTATCAGGCACTGTTCAGGTCTCCAGCAAATTCTTCAGACGATTTGAGTACGTCTGGAGTCCTGACCCTGCATAAGAGATTAGTTCTTTTTCTTCACCACCCACATCTGAAGGGGTGGCAAAGAATTCATCACTCTGCGAGCACCATATGAGAAAGGTGGCATAGACGCTAGTCCACTTTGTTTCACATAATAGGGGTTAGGGTAAGCATATGAATAAGCAGAGAAATTCTTCGAGGACTTATGAACATAATGATTTGAAGAATAATGCACATATTCATAGCCCTTAGCTCTACCCTGCGAAACAGCAGAGTTAGCACGATGATGATCATATGAGGACTTTGATCCTTTTGAGGAATTTGATCCACGTGAGGAATTTGGTCCATATGAGGACATGGATCCATATGAAGAATTTGGTTCATATGAAGAATTTGATCTGGAGTTCCTATTCTTCACAGGTGGTGTCATGAGGACATTCACCTGAAGACTTTCAAGGCAACTTTTGGGAACCCGGATTTTCTTCATAGGGGAACCGTTCCTGCAGTTAGTCCCAACATATCTAGCAAATACTTCACCATTCTGATTTTTGAACAATTTATAGTTAGAGTCAAATGACTCATCAGAAGAATGAGGAGATTCACATGTAAAGCCAGATAAGTTAGATGGATCAACTGGAGGTCCCTTTGCAGCAACCCATGAGGTTTTGGGGTACTTCTCACGCTTCCAATATGTTCCATCAGCATTGAGTTTCCTCTCAAAGGCAATACCCTCTTTCCTAGTGTTTCTGTTGAGGATCTGCTTTTTGAGCACATCACAAAGAGTCTGATGCCCTTTGAGGCTTTTATACATGTCTGTCATGTACAATTCCTTCAGCCCCGCATCATCAGTGATACTTGCATTGTCCTCAGGTGAGGAATTAGTGATAGCAGAGACATATGAAGAATTTGTAGCATTAGAAGCATTTGAACATTCAGGTGAAGAATTAGCAGTTTCACGTTCAATGCATTTCAGACATGGAGGAACAAATTCTTCCTGAGTAGCGCTGATTTGTCGAGCAAGTAATGAATCACGCTCCTTCTGAAGATCTTCATAATCCACTCTTAGCTTTTCAAGATGTTGCTTTCTTTGAAGAAATTCATAAGAAAGCTTCTCGTGATCAGATAAAAGAGTGTTATGATGACCTTGAAGATTGTCAAACCTGGACTGAAGTCTCTGAAGATTTTTAGTCAAGGTTTTAGTGCGATCCATTTCTTCACCCAACATATCATCACTTTTGTCTAGCATGTTTTGAACCTTTTCAAAGGCCTTTTGTTGTTTCACAGCAATTTTAGCAAGTTTAGAGTAGCTGGGCTTGAGATTTTCATCAGATTCATCCTCACTAGTCAGAGGAGGCGTATTTAGTTACCTTGGCACCCTTTGCCATGAAGCAATAGGTGGGAGCATAGTCATCATTGCCTTCATCAGCCTTGTTGGTGAAGTCGTTTTCTTTAGAGTTGAAGATAGACTTGCTGACGAATGCAGTAGCGAGAGCTAGGCTCGCCACAGCAGATTCGGACTCCTCAGATGCCTCCTCGTTCTCATGTTCCTCAGATTTAGCCTTAGAGTCCATTTCCTTGCCAATGAATGCCCGAGCCTTCTTGGAGCTGCTCTTCTTGTGAGATGAAGACCTCGAGGATTTTGATGATGAAGACTTTGAAGATTTCTTCTTCTTCTTTGCGTCATCAGAACTGTAATCCTTGTATTTCTTCTTCTTTGATTCCTTATCCCACTGAGGACAATCTTGGATGTAGTGACCAGGTTTCTTGCATTTGTGTCATAGCCTCTTCTTGTAGTCACTGGATGAGGAATCATTGCTCCTTGAGGGTTTTCCAAAGCGACCACGTCTTGAGAACTTTTGAAATTTCTTCATGAGCAGTGCAAGTTTCTGGCTTAGTTCTTCAGGGTCACCAAGGCTGCTAGCAGAGTCTTCATCTTCAGACTCAGAGACTGCCTTGGCCTTCAAAGCACGTGATCTGCCATAGCTCGAACCGTAGAGATCTCTCTTCTCAGCAAGCTGGAACTCATGAGTATTTAGCCTCTTGTCGTGGAATTAACACGTCAGATGTCCTCGTGAAAGGACTTAGTTGTGGAGCCATCGCAACTAGGAAGCTTGAAGGGGTTAAATCGGGACAAAGGACACGAGAGGGTTTATACTAGTTCGGCCCCTTACGGTGAAGGTAAGGCCTACGTCTAGTTGGGTTGGTATTGATGTTTCGATGACCAGGGAGCGAGACACGCTATGCCTGGTTCTCGATGAGTTGTTTCCCACCCTAAGCCGCCAGCGGGTCGTCCCCTTATATACACGGGTGGACGCCCTGCGGCTTACAGAGTCCCGGCCGGCTCATAAACAATGTCCGGCTCGGTGACTAGTTAAGTCTATCTTATGATACAAGCAATACTATTACAGCGGTTTACTACAACGGGCCTTAAGTCGCATGTGGGCCTTAAGCACTTCTTGAACCGCCATCTTCATGCTTGGCCTTGGGCTTCTCTCTGATGAGTCTCTTTGCGTAACCCGACCCCTCCTGGGCGGCTTACACAAATAGTTATATCCCCAACATTAGGCCCCAGATTGGTTTGAACCTGTTCATGTCAATCTAAAAAATATTCTTAAAGAATAAATCTTCAATCTTCTGGCTATTCAGAGGGTTTTCTTTAACCCGCCATGACGTCATCTTCTGGATCCGTCTTAACCCGGCGTGACGTCATCTTCTCTTTAATTCATTTTTTATTCCGTCGAATCTTTCAACAGATCTCTGTCTTTACTGACCATGCCGAGAATCGAGGCGCCAGAGCCGCTGGATAATAAATGTTATCTCCTCGTTTTTGGCGCCCTCTCAGTCGGTCTTCTCTTATAAATAGGGTGACCTAGGTCTTGCCCTCAGTCGTCTTCTTCCTCTCCTCTCTGCCACTCGAGGTCTGTCGCTGTCGCCATCAACTCCCTCATCTTCATCGACTCAGGCCGCTGCATCGACCTGACCTTGACCAGAGATCGACGACAAACCTCCGCAACTTCTCCTCATTTGTGAGTTCTTCTTCCTTGTTCCTCAGATCTGCATTAGGACCTTCGAAGTTCTTCGGCGTTCTTCGTTGCTCATTAGGAACCCCTCATAGATTTGCTCACCACTGTCTTTTTTATCTCACAAACGGTAGAAACCTGATGTGGTAGCTGTTTCGCACCCACTTTGAGTGCAAGTAGATCCCTTGCTGCCGCACAGAAGTCTTGTTCGAGCCTTTGAACTTCATCTGTGCCAGTTCTAGGTCTAGAAGATTTTGTTTTTAGAACAACTGTTTGATCCAAAATGATAACAGCAACTTGTGAAACCTGTTTGTTTCACCCGGAAGTAAAAAACTGCCTCTGTCGAATATGTTTAATTGCTCTTTGACACCTGTGGTGGCTTGATATTTATGGCACAATCACCCTTATGTCATTTGGCCCCTTTCTTTAAGCCGCCACTTTGAATAATTTTAAATATTTCTCCCGGGTTAAAGTTGAACCGGAGCTTTCTATTGTGTTGTAGGCCACTGTCGTCATGGCTCCTAAGGCGGCCAAAGCCCCTGTGACTTGCAATTGGGTTCCATCCACAGTGACAAAAAGCAAACTTGCCGAGTTTGTGAAGTCTGGCCATCTGCCAAAGAGGGAGGTCATGTCTTACCATGCCCCTAACCCATCTGAGGAAATACCTCAACCCAAAGACAGGGAGGTAGTAGTTTTTACGGATCACATGAGCCGGGGATTTGCTCCTCCCGGTTCAAAATTCTTCAGGGAGGTTTTGAATTTCTTTGATCTTAGACCTCAAGACATCGGACCCAACTCTGTGTCAAATATTTGCAATTTCCAAGTCTTCTGCGAGGTGTACCTGGGAGAAGAGCCAAGTCTGCTATTGTTCAGGGAACTTTTCTACATGAACCGGCAAAATGAACGTGCCAATGGGCCGAGTCTTGAGCTTGGCGGCATCTCAATCCAGCGACGGAGAGATTGCCTTTTTCCTTATGCTGAGCTGCCGAGTCACCCAAAGTCTTGGAACCAAACGTGGTTCTATTGTCAAGATACCTCACCGGCTGATGAGAAGCCCCTGCCCAGCTTTCGTGCCCTGCGCCTCGAATCTAATCATCCGTTGGCAGATAAGTTATCCATTGTTGAGCGCCTGCCCCTCAACCCTACCATCAGGAAGATCAAAGCTCTTCTAGGGAACGGTTTAAACGGTATCGATCTGGTTCGAGTCTGGGTCACCTAGCGGATACTACCATTAAGCCGCCGCTCCGGCTTAATGTGCACCTACACAGGCGAAAAGGATGACCCAATGCGTCAAAGTCCTGATGATCTCCCAGATGATGTTATAGATGCTACAGTCCAATCTCTGTTGAAGGAGGGTGCTGTGACCAGTAATGCCTTCGGCTTACTTCCCTTCTGCAAGAAGAACCCGGCCCCTGCGGTAAGTTATCAATCTTCAAAAATACTCTTCAACATGTTATGTCTTCTTGTATTTATGATTCCTTATCTTTTTCCACAGGCTGATGACAATTTCTGGAAGGTCAAGTATGACCACGAGGCCGCCAAGCAAGCCAGGGCAGCCAAGAAAACTGAAAGAAAAACTGCCAAGACGGGAACTTCAAGGAAGAAGAAACCCAGTGCTTCCGACTTGTTCAAATTGGACGATACTTCTTCGTCTGATGAAGAGGTAATTCTTTAATTTTCTTAACTCCCCTGTTGCTATTTTACTGACATTCTATCCTTTCAGGAGGATACGGGGAACAGTCAAGCAGTTGAAGAAGAGGTAACTATATTCTCTTCCGACTCAGAGCCTTTGCCAACACAAAAACTCCGAAGGGTGACCTGGAAAGTAAGATTTTCACATCCTCTAGCTTACCAAGATCCTCAATTTCTTTTGAAGCAACAACAGCTTGAGAACCGGAGGCAAACTCGGGCCACTCAAGACGCCGAACTCTCCTCCGGTTTACCTGATGTAACCAGGAAGCATCGAATCGAGGTTACCTCCAATTTACATTCTGCTTTTCCTTTGGCGGGTCTAATTCGCCAACCTCTCAATTCATCTGACTCCAATTATCAGAGTGCTTCTCCGTCTTCCGACGAGTCGATGCAATCAAACATGCCGGTTTTTAAAACAGCTCCCGGGTAATGCAACCATTCTTACTGTAAGTATTTCCATACTTATACGTTGATACTCATCCTTCCACTTTGATTGACAGCTTGCAAGTGAAGCCTAGCAAGAGGGCAAAGAAGAACAAGCCGTCCCAAGACCCGGTGGTTCCTGAACCGGCAATTGACTCATCCGTTCCCGACGGCTCCACTCATCAGCCACCGCCTGAACCGGCTCTTGATATTCCGGTGTCAACCTCTGACCCGCCTGCAGAAAACGTTGTCCACAATTCTGATAACCCAAAAATTCCTAGCCCGGTCAAGACGACTTATCCTGAAGTTGAGTTCCTAAAGAGCCAATATGTTGCGCCGGACCAGCCTACTGTTCTTGCTCAATGCACTGCCAAGGAGGAGTTTGCTCAACATCGGAAAGCCAAACAGGCCATCACTGATTATACTCACCTAAGCATTGGTGATATAGTCTCGGGCTATCTGAACCAAGTGCACAATAGCCGTGACCTGGAAATTGACATGGTGAAGCAAATACAACATAAATCTGAGGTATAACTTTAACTTTTCCTGAACCTTACTTACTGTACCAGCCCCCAAGTCTATTGCTTATGAATGAATATGCTATAGACTTACAAATCTATTTACTGTTAGTATGTCCGGTTTAAAGTAAATACATTTAACCCGGTGATAGCATGAAACTTTGAATTGACACATTAGTCCCCAAGTGACAAGTATCTTTACTTGTAAAATGCTTGAGACTTCAGTATATATGGCTTGGCAGATAAGTTAAAAAAATTCTTTGAGCATACATTAGCCCCCAAGTGCCAAATATCTTTACTTGTAAAGTGTTTGGGACTTGACTGTTACCTTATCATGATCCTTACCATAATTTCCTGCCAATACAGGCTACCATAAGTCAATTTGAATCAGAGATTGCTGACCTGAAGAGCCAACTGAAGCTTCAAGAGCTTGAAACTCAAAAAGCAAACTCCAAGTTTGAATTCAGCATCTCTGAACAAGAGAAATTGAAGAAAAATTTTGAATCGGAGAAAAAAGCTTGGGTTGATGAAAGGGCTTCATTAGTGACTCGGGCCGAATTGGCAGAAGCATCTCTTGCAGAGGCAACAACCGAACTGTCCGACTTAAAGCGGCAGATATCCCAAATGGTCTCAGCCATCTTCGGTAAGTCCCTCCAAAAAACCTTAAACATTGTAATCTTCCAAGGATTTATTGTGATGATTATCTCCGGCTTATTGTTATGCTTGTGACCATACAGGCTCCAGGAGTACCAACCTCAAGCAAAACATGTTGATCAAGCTCAAGGCGGTTTACACCCTTGTAGAACAGCTGTACACCGAGTCACAACGTGCCTTGGACGTTGTAGCTTTATCAACTCCACATCCCCGCCTTCTGCAAGACGTATTGAAGAGCCTCGCTTTTCTTCCTCAGCGGATCCAAGATCTAAGGCGGGCGTCCTCAAGAGCCGGAGCCGTAGCCGCATTGAGTCGGGCTAAAGCATGGCTCCCAGAACTAGACCCGGCCGACCTTACCCTTGGATACCCAAGTCTGAAGGAGGACGGTACTGCCTTTGATGACCATGACTTCAATGCCTGTGTCAAAGCCATACGTCCCGTGGCGACCCTTATTGGAAACAACACAGATCTTAGCAAGTATGCACCGGCTTATGACAGTGAAAACCGGAGAATCCCAAACGCTCCATATGATCAAATCAGCCTGATCCCTCCAACGCGTAAGCATACCTTTGCCCCTGAAGTGGACCCGGCCGGTTTAATAGATGATGAGGCTGAATTTGAAGCCTTAAGCGGCATTGACTGGTCCTCGTCCACCTTCCAGGACAAAGCAACCGACGGAGAGGCAGAGAAGGATAACCCGGAGCCATCAAGCCCGCCAAACGAGTGAGCTGCCAGGCGTCTTACCTTTTGCCCAAACGATGCTTCACTTATTCAGACTCGGGGAGTCTTGTAAAAACTTCTCAATGTTTGCCATGCCTTCGTGCATGTTTATGGCGCTTAACGATTTCGTAAGCCGTCATTAGCCTATATTTCCCAGCTTATGTTGATTGTTTGCCCCCTTGAAGTTAAATTTTCCTGCCTTACTCTGCACATAAAGCAAACAAAACTTTCTTGGGCGGTTTACTGCTCCAGGGGTTTATAAAGTATTGAAAACCCGGAACATAACACAAAAAACATCATGTACAGACCGATTTATGAGTACTTATACTCACAATAGCACACCAGCGAACCCTTTGGTAACCTTCCCGGTTCATATGTACCTGACACTTGTAGGACTTGGGGTAGTCAATACTTGAACCGGAAGGACCAAGTCTCATTTCCTCAAGTGACTTGTAGTTAGCACACTCTTGAATCATCAGTGCCAGAGTATCAAATGAAGAATCTAGCGATCTCAGCAATTTCTTCACCACCTCATGGTCAGTGATGTCAGTGGCGCCAAGCGCTTGAAGCTCATTTGAGATGTCGGTGAGGCGATCGAAGGTTTGCTGAACATTTTCATTGTCGAGTCTTTTGAAGCGGTTGAAGAGATTGCAAAGAACGTCAACACGAGAGTCACGTTGAGTTGAGACTCCTTCATTCACTTTGAACAACCTATCCTAGATAAGCTTAGCAGTTTCCAAAGCACTCACTCTTCCATACTATACTTTGCTCAGATGGACACATATGATATTATTCGCTTGAGAATCGAGTTGCTTGAATCTCTTCACATCAGTAGCGTTCAGAGAAGGTGTGACTGAGGGAACACTATTTTCCACAACATACCAGAGATCGTTGTCAATTGCCTCAAGATGCATTCGCATCTTATTCTTCCAGTAGGGGTAGTCCGTTCCATCGAAGGTAGGACACCCAGCAGAGACCTTGATCATACCTGCGGTCGACATAACTAAAACTCCAGGCGGTTAAACCAAAATCACACAGAACAAGGGAGTACCTCGCTCTGATACCAATTGAAAGTGCGTTATATCGATTAGAGGGAGGGTGAATAGGCGATTTTTATGAATTCTTCACTGAGGAATTTGCTGGTGAGGAAATTCCTAAATGAAGAACTACTTGCAGCGGAATAAGTACTCAGAAGTAAACATAACAGAATACAAGCATAGTCATCATGACAAGATGAAGACAAGTACAGAGTACAGAAAGCGTAAACACAGGATAACACAAGAAAGAAGACGGACAGACTGAAGAAATTGAACTGAGGAAATTGAGAAAGTCTTCAGTCAAAGTCTTCAAACAGATATGAATAGGCACACAACAACAGACATGGGGAAATGAAAGAGTTGAGGAAATAGAACCAATAAGCTCGGTGAAGACAATGATTTGGTAGACTAGTTCCAACTGTTGTCTCAGTTATACATCTGGTTGGAGTGGCTGAGTATTTAAACTCGAGGACACCCAGTCACGGACACACAGTCCTCACTGTATTCTATTTGAGCTAAGGTCACACAGACCTCGCCCAATCACTAGTGGTAAGTCTTCAGGTGACTTCCGAACCTTCACAAACTCGGTCACTCGGCAATCCACAATTCCTCTTGGATGCTCTAGACCTTGACGCCTAACCGTCTGGAAGAAGCACAGTCTTCAAAGGAAACAAGCGTCGGATCCACGCGGGATCAATCTCTTCAGTGATGCTCAATCACTTTGGGTTTGTAGGTGTTGGGTTTGGGTTTTCCTCACTTGATGATTTTTGCTCAAAGTCCTCGGAGGATGGGATGCTCTCAAATGACAAGTGTCAGTTTCTCTCGGAGCAGCCAACCAGCTAGTGGTTGTAGGGGGCGGCTATTTATAGCCTAGGGAGCAGCCCGATATGATAAGACATAAATGCCCTTGTCTGATATGACCGTTAGGTGGGTAGATATTTTGGAACAACTGGCGCAAAGCATGGCAACGGTCGGAATTCTGACTATCAAAATCCTCAGGGCTATCATGTTCCTCACTGTGTAGGCAATTCGCACTGGCGAATTCCTAACTCCTCAGTCAGAACAAATTCCTCAAAGACCAGAAGAACTTCGTCTCTGTCACTAAAGAATATGATTGAACTGTATGAGATTTCCAATGGCTTCACTTGAAGGGATTGGTAGGTGTAGGATTTTGAGTTGAGCATCACATGGAAATTTTTTCTTAGTATTTCCTCGACCCCCTTTAACAGTACGGTGTTTCCTATGACTCAAGAAATAGAAAATGAAACTACGAAAACAAAAGTCTTCACGCTTCATGTTCCTCGAATGATTGCCAAGTCTTCAAGATCACACCAATTTCTTCACTTTCAAAGTCTTCAGAAAGTCTTCAGAAATCCAAAGTCTTCAGTTGAAGAACTTCATTTTTAGGGGCCGACTTTCTCTGTAAATATCAAACCCCTCATAGACTTATAGACCTGTGTACACTCACAAACGCATCAGTCCCTTAACCTATAAGTCTTCACTACACCAAAATCACTAAGGGGCACTATATGCACTTACATCTTACCAAAATCAATAATATGGTGGGATGAGCTATATGTCATACACGACTGGTGTTGAACCACAAGAATATGTATGCCCCCGTTACAACGCACATATAGTTAATTAATAATATTTTAGCCATTAAAACATGCCCCTTATTTACCCTTATCCGAGAGGCCACAACTCACCTCTGGCTGCCTCACACTGCACACCCCCATGCATCATTTGGGAAAGGAGAAAGAAAACTTCGTAATCTCATTGGGGACATGCGTACGGCCTTCACCTCCATCCGCCAGGCAACGCCACAAGGCACGGGCGCTCCGGTCGCTAGGATTTTGGCTAGAGACGAGTGAACTGGCTGAATAATACCGCTGCAGTCGGCAGAGTGTGATGGTTGGGTCATGTTGCTTGCCAATGGGCAATGAGCCTAATATTTCGGTATTTAACTATGGCAGGCAAATTGAATCTCTCCTCCCTCACAAGTGTTGCAGTTAGTAAATCCCTCCACCACCGCCGTTGACAGAGACAACAAGCATAGCTGACAACCACTTGTCACAAGGTGCCAAACGAATGGAACAAGCACAATCACCAACCGTTTGTCAAGAAGGTTCCATAAGAGCAAGAGCATGTCCCCACGAAGGCGGCAACCCTCGCTCCCAATGAAGCTCGCACCTCTCGACGTTGTGTCATCTTCCAGGAGCTTCATCGTGAGGTCAATCACACATCCTTTGCCTCAGGTGAGCACTTTTCTCTATTTTGTGTTCTTAGACCCTCATAGGATCCCTAGAGAGTTCAATTTGGTAGTGAAACAAGTTGTAGCAGGGTGGACTAATATCATCTAAGTCAACAATTTTGACGTGTTGGATCATGTGATGTACTTGGGATTGCATTATTGAGCGAGTGTAGTCGTGAAAATTGCAATGATATTTCATTCGATTGTTTGGTGGATCATGGGGGCTAAGAGTAGGTTAGGCCAATAGGGACAATTGGCTCCTCTCTCCCAATTTGGCATACCTTTCATATCACGGGGTTGATCAGAACTTTTAAGAGCGCACTATGTTACTGCAACCCAAGTGTAGACTAGGTCTCCTGCTTCCACAAAATATCCTACACCAATGCTTGGTTCATCTATGATAGTGGTTTTGATGTTAAATTGAGTGTTTATGACTTGATATTATTATGAATCGAGGTCTAATTTTAAAATTGTCGTTTGTACCATTTTTATTGCAGCTGAGAGCAATACTACTCCTATCCAACGAGCAGTGTGGTGGCACCCACTCTCCTTGGTTGTGTGGATGGTGAGGGGTGGGTTATCCTTGTCTTGTTTCTTGTGTTTTAAGTGGTGGCTCTCAGATCTTTATCCGGAGTCCTAGATTTTGTGGTGGCCGACCACCCTTAGGGGTTGGTGGGCAACCTTGGTACTTCATGTGGCACGGGCGATATTTCAAGTGAAAGCTTCGGTGCCGACAGAGATGGTACTTTCAGGTGTCGCTTCCCTCTTGGGGGCACCATTATGGTCCTCCTCCCCATGCTAAGGCTCAAGGTAAAAACTCTATAATGTTGTTTTTGTCTCTGCGGCAATGCGCACCGTCATCACTATCTTTAGGGGCGGGGGAGGGGGGCATTGCGCAACTCAAGTTCCAGTCACATTACGTCGGCTTCTTAGGGAAAGAATATATCCTAGCTTAAAGTGGTCGGTCTTGCTTGCCTCCTACCTTATATATGTGACCTCCTTGTCACCATTCTTGGTCCTTGATATTCGCAAGCAGGGTCGGCGCTCCTCGATCCGGAATGAGAGGGCTATGTGCACTCTTTGGTAATAGTCTGTGTGAGCGGTGCGACGTTGTCCCGCGGTTTTTAAACGAGACTTGGTCTTGTTCTTCATCAGTGGTCTCAGGTGCTTCTGTTGAGATGTGGCTACTTCTATATTTATGACCGACATCGAGATGGTGGCAGTTAGTAGTGCATCTGTGCATTGTTATTTGTTACTCTTTGTGTTGTCATTTTCTTTCTTTGATCTGCTTTATAAAGGGGGTTTCCTCATCATCTTGTTCATTTCGGATGTATGGCTTTATTCATAAAGTAGGATGGAAGCCTCTTTTGAGTGACTATATAAGGTACCTGATGTTGCCTCATGAATATTTCCAGGTTTAGTTATGCTTTTCTTGTTTGTGAATGATAATCGTGACAAGCTTGTAAGTAAAATATCATGTACTTAGTAGGGCACCCTATACCATTCTAGGAAGAAAATGCAACACTCGCAGACAATACTTTGGAGTGCATGGATATGTTAGAAAAATATCTTTTTCCTTTGCCTACCTTAATACGTAGTTTTTGAATCTTGTTGGAAGCAATGGAAGAGCCATTTTTAAGAGCATCTACAGCTGGGCTCCCCACCCCCAGTACGCCTATACAAATGACCCAGTCATGGATCGGTAAAAAATCGACCATACCGGCCCTATAGGCCCGGGCAGATCGACAACCATCATATCCAAGTCTGAGATAAATATGGGGAGTCCCAAGTGTGCCCAGGTGCGACCGCCACGTCAGACAAGAAAGGCCGAATCCACCGCAAATTGCACGAAATGACCAAGTCCACCAAATCCACCGCCCTCCGTTCACCATTTCCCCGCAACCGAGTCATCGTTGTCGTCATCCCTTCCCCCCATTCGCACCGCTGACCCTCATCTGCCGCCCTAGATGTCAACACTAGGTACCCCGGCCACCACCGCCTCCATTGATGTTGCACAAGCATCGCCCGTGGCTCCTGCCTGCAAGCCGAAGAATGTCGTCCGGAGAGAGCGGCGAAAGAAACAGAGCGAGAGGGAAGTGGTGTGGCACAAGGGGTTCAAGACACCAATGTTGTGGACCTCGAGGAGAATGTGTCAACTCTGTTATGCCTGCCCCTAACCTCGTCCATCCTGCCGCTGACAAGGAAGGCGCCGTCCACTCGGCACGCAGCCGACGATGATCCGACAACCATATGGGTGATTCCCAGACTATTTTCCGCCAAAGCATGTGGTGAAGGAGAACATGTGTGACTTGCCACAACTCCAACATGCGTGGGCAAGCACATGCAACACCAATACCCGGTCTGCCCATGTCTTGTTTGACGAAATGTCATAGTAGGATACAATACATTTTTTTCTCCTTTCGGATAATTACCTTGCATATGCCATTGAATCATTTAGCCGCACATGTCATTGTATCAATTTGTTGCATATACCGTTAGTTTATTTGCAATCATGATAATTTTAGGACATGATCAATGAGAATCAAGAACCTACCCAAACGGACTATGAATTAACGGATCCAATTTGTCCTACATTTGAAGTTCGGGGAGCATCAAACCCCAACAATAAAAGAAATGCATAGAAACCCAATCCAAGAGGGACGGATTTCATAACATTTGAGGATATCTTGTTTCTTATATCTTGGTTGACCACAAGCATGGTCTGTATATGTGGCACATAGCAAAAGGGAAACACGTTAGAAAAAGATTTGGAAGCATTATCATGAACACAAGCAATATGTGGGAGCCGCATCCTATCATTACCATCCTCAATGTGACCTCTCTGAAGCATCGATGGTCCATCATTCAAGGGGAAGGAACATGTATGTCGGCTACTATGCACACATGATTGGCCAACCTCAAAGTGGGATGGGAATCTCAACTCACGTAAGTTGAATTGCTTTCTCATCATTTGAATTACTTGTTTTTTGTTGAATTCTCATTGTTATACTTATTGTTTGCTAGATGGTGGTGACGGCCACTATGTAGCATCGAACGGAAAAGAAGCCATTTGGTTTTCGCCATTGTTGGGTGCTATTGGATGGCAAACGAAAGTGGATACAATGTGGATGATCTCAAGGCTGGCAAGAGGAAGAATGATGGATCAAGTTTCCACCAATCAATTGGGTTGGATGACATAGAGGGGGGAAGTTGTATGGGAGAATGGAAAATCCACCATGCCAATGAATAACCGGTAAGTGTTGGAAAACAAGTGGGAGAAGGGGAGGGTTGCCTATGAAACCGCAGTGACAAAAATGTCTACCACATGGACGGGCATATATTTTCCCCAAAAGGGAGAACAAAGAAAGACGAGAGGTACAAGCTCATGTTGGATGCGCAAGAAAAAGGATGGGTTGGGAACGAGATAGGGCAAACAACAATTACAAATTGAAAGCTATAAGTTAACAATTAAATGGGAGAAAATAGAGTTGGAGAAGAAAGAAGTATATCTCAAATGGGAGATTGAGAAGGCCGAGACTTTTGGATCAATAGAGATCGAGAAGGAGAAGTTGCAACTAGCTCGAGACACGTAGGATTCTAGGATAATGTTGGTGGAAGCAAGCCTCTTGGATGCAGAAGCAAAGAAGTGGCTTGAGGGAAGGAAGAAGGAGATCAACGAACATAGGGAGTACGAGAGGGGGGGGGGAGCGGATGTGGCAGCAGCGGAAGCAGAACGACAGTGGCCGTGGCAGAGCAAGCGACACAGATGTTGTCCGACCAGTGATCCATCACATGGGGCAGTTGTGGCTCGGAATTGAATTTTATTTTGGCCTATCCTGGTTGTTGAACTATGATTTATTTTTCTTTGTTACATTGTTGAACTGTTGATAAATTTGTGTGCTATATGATCCATGTGGATGGATTGCATGGATTTAAGGTTTTAAATTTGTGGAGTGTGGCTGCCCGATAGGCAATATGAGAGGTCGTCTGGCGCCGTCCGCGGTCGAACCCGGACGCGCCCGTGGATGTTTAAGGGGCCGGATTTACTAAACAATGATGTGCATCATCTCATCCAAACTTGCATATTTTTTAAATGTTTCCCTAGAGTCAGGAAAAATCAAAAGATAGAATCAAAGGATTTCTCGAAGAAACATACTTCCTCCGTTTTTATTTACTCTGCATATTAGAGTTGACTGAAGTCAAACTTCGTAAAGTTTGACCAAGTTTATAGAAAATAATATAGACATTTATCATAATAAATCTATACGATGTGAAAGTCAATTCAATAATAAATCTAATATTGTTCATTTGTTATTTTATATCTTAATATTTTTGTTTATAAACTTGGTCAAAGTTTGTAAAGCTTGACTTTGACCAAAGCTAATATGCGAACTAAATAAAAACGGAGGAAGTATCTTTCATGCAGCAATTATAAGAGAGAGGAGTTGCATGCATGCACATTTTTTATTCTTCTTTTTTGGGCCCATTGATATCATCAATAGCAGTGTTTTCGTTGAGAGTGGCGTAAAGTGAAAAAGGACATTTTTTGTGGCCTGTGTAAAAGAGACAATTTTCGACGCTTAATTATAACTATTCACGAGGCATTTTTTTTATCTTTTTATACATGCCACAAACAATGTCCATTTTCACCGAATTTTTGTGTGTAAACATAGGATGACCGATGTACACTTGGGATTTTTTCTTGAATTTTTTTAGCATTTTGAAGTGTGTTTTTTTGCACATATTCCATAATAGGTGTATCTGTACCTAGGAGCCAAAACGCCACTCTCCAAAACGCGACACTCTTTCTCTATCCCCTAACATGTGATATTCCACTAGTAGAAAACAGAGCTTTAAAACCGGTTCGTAAGGGCCTTTAGTGCCGGTTCTGCAACCGACACTAAAGGGTGGAGACTAAAGCCCCCCCCCCCCCTTTGTACCGGTTCGGCACGAACCACCACTAAAGGCCCACCACGTGGCGTGAGCTCGCGCCGTGGTATGTGGGACCTTTAGTAAAGGTATTTTTTTGATTTTTTTTTAAATTTTATAAAAAATATTTGATTTTCTTTTTATTTTCAATTTTCTGAATTATTTGATGATTTAGTCTCTAATCACCCCTCTTAACTGCTCAAGTGTGGATCATTCATTTCAAATCGTCTAACTTCTCGGCCGGTCACCCATCCTCTCACTCCCCCAGCCTGAGCACGCTTAACTTCGGAGTTCTATTCCCCCTACTTTCCAAGTCTGCAGTTATTATTTTCCTGACAAATGTAAGCTGTCAATCCTATTAATCCTCAGCAGTTTAGCTTGAGCATTAGGTCACACGTTTCACCGTTTGAGTTTGGAACTATTATTCTAAAAAACAGTTAGTAACACTAATATTTCTTGAATAAGTTTGACCACAGTTTGACCATAGTTTGACCAGATTTGACCAAAATACAAAAAATTGAAATAATTATTTAGTAAATATTCTTAAATAATTATGTTGCAACATTAATACTTCTTGAATAAGTAGTTTGACCATAGTTTGACCAGATTTAACCAAAATTAAAAAAACTGAAATTTGAGCATATCTCTTTTTCCTTTTGGAATTTGAGGATTCTAAAAAATTGCAAACAGTCCGTAGGCCGTCAAAATCGGATGCGGATTTTCATGCTGGATGTTTTGATATATTATACGTTTTTTTTCGATATCGTATGCAAAAGTTATAGCCATTTTACATTTTCCCTACACTTTTTGCAAAACATGTTCAAATTTAAGTTTTTAAATTTTCCTAACTAGTAAATGTAATAATATAACTACTTCTCGAAGAATTTTATTTTTTTTGAATTTTTTATCATTTTCTTTTCTATTTTTAAAACTGAAATGGCGATAGGGGGGGGGGGGTGTTAGAGTTTGAAAATATCCCTACAGTCTCGGTTTGTGTCTCCAACCGGGACTATAGGTCAAACCCCTTCAGTCCCGGTTCGTGGCACGAACCGGTACTAAAGGTTAGCCCTTTAGTACCAGTTTGTGCCACGAACCTGTACTAAAGGTGATCGTGGGGCCCCGGCCTGACGCCAGCCTGCCACCACCCCTTTAGTACCGGTTCGTGGCACGAACCGGTATTAAAGGTTCATAACGAACCGACATTAATGCATAGCCGTTTGAACCGGCACTAATGGTACCATTAGTACCGGGCCAAAATCGAACCGGGACTAACGTGTCTCACATTAGGTCCTTTTTCTACTAGTGTTATGTAGTCATTGAGAATTTCAATCAAACAAATAGATGCCTAATATATTTTGAAATAAAATTATGTTTTACTAAACGCACATGTGTTTTTTCTAGCAAGATTGCTAAAACAAGACCAATATTGAATACAATTTTTTTAATTAATTTTTTGACAACAAATAAATCACCAGGCTTCAAACTTGTTACGTCGAGATTCATTAAATCATGCGAAAAACCAGTACTGTTTTATTTTGTTTCACATAATCTTATTGTTTCACTATATAGCTCGCCATGCTCCGTAGCGTATGATAATGTTGTACACTATTTACCAAAGTGTTTCATTGTATGTAAAAGTTAGTAAATACGAGTACTTTATATCCAGTTTCATTTGGGTGCATCGTGTTCCACCATGTTTTAAAATTTGAATTTTCAAATTTGTTGAAATATAATCGAAAGTGGCCTCGTTTTAAAGTCCTCGCCATCATAAACACAGATATGCAAGCGGAACATAAAATGGACTTCCGGTTGAAAAGATAAAATAGATTTAGACTTGGAAATAAAATGAAAAGGCATGGGATTATGGGCTGGAGCACCAGTGAGAGAAAAGTCTGACCAACTGTAAGCAGTAGACCAGTAGTCATGAATGCATGCTAATCTTCAATAGTAAAAAACAATGGCTGCTACATGCACGGGATATCCCATGCATGGTAGACATGCATTTCTCGCAGTTATAACACTACAAAACTAGTCTCAACTTTCATCCGCAACATATGGACTTGGCTATTTGAGCGTCAGTTCCCTGACTGATAGGACAAGATACAACTTAACTTAGAATACATATATAGTATAACCCAACTACGCATCAATTTTTTCTCCCGCTTGCAGACTTGAGAATGTCAGCCAGCACCCAAGGGCAGTTCGCCTCCAGGTCCTTGTAGCCCTCCGTCGCCAACACGGCACCAAGAATCGCCGGCGTTCCGACGATGAACTCAACGCACGTCGCCTTGAGCCACGGGCAGTTGTTCATGTCCGCCAGTGCCAGAATCCTGGCCACCGTCCCGACGCAAACGCTAGCAGAGAGCTTCTGCGAGCAGATCAGCTTGAGCCTTTCCAGCCCATACCTGTCGGCGGCCGCGAGGAGGCCGCAGGTCAACGCCACCGACTCCTCATCGTCGTGTCGGTCGAGCTCCGGTGCCGTGTCGGTGTAGATGAAGTGCAGCATGGCCCTGAACTCCGCCGCCTCCATGCCGTGGACCTCCAGGCGCGGCGCGCTCTTCTTCTCGCTCGCGTCCCCGAAGAACTCGGCCATGAACAGCGGTGACCTCGCGGCGAGCACGACCTTGTGCGCGGCGAAGGTTTCGCCGGAGACAACGAACGTGATGTCGGATCCCGCCCCGCTCCGCAGGAGCTCTCCGAGGTGCCGGTCCAGGTCTGAGGCCGGGACAGGAAGCGACGCGGGCACGTCCACGCTCGGGCGCTGTTCCCGGAGCACCGTGATGGCGCATTTCACGGTGAGGGTGCCGTCGCCCCCTACGTAGCCGGACACCTCCAGGTCGCGCCTGTGCGCCAGCACGAGCGGCGCCGACTCGCCGCCGCAGTGGAGCGGGAAGGCTGCGGACACCGTCCTGGGCTCCGACTGCGCGGCCAAACCCGCGGGATCCACGAGCCAGCAGTCTAGGCGCGCATTGACGACGTCGCCGGCGGCGGCGGGATGGGCGAGGAGCACGAGCTTGAGCGACACCCACATGCTGCACACCGAGGACGCAGGGTAGCAGCGGATCTCCCACTCATGCCAGCCGACGCTCCACCTGGAGCATACCACGACGCACTCGTCGTGACCGCTGGTCGCCGTGGCCGAGGCCGTGGAAGTCGAGCTGAGGCCGTCGATCTTGAACGTCCGAACGGAGTGCGCGGCATCGGCGAGGGGCCTGGTCGGTACGACTTGGGCGTTGCCCATGTCTCTTGTTTTGCCTGTGCTTGATTCGACTTGTGGAAACACTTACGTGAGAGTACTCGGCACGTGCGTAGATAGCAACTTTCGACCGGGAAGAGAAAACACACGTCCGTGCCCGTGCCCTACGTGCATGTATTTATTTCGAGGACAAGACCGTGTACGAGTACGATCCGAGAAGTACTCATATGTACGGGTTCAACACGGAAACGAAGCACGTCGATCGATTTGTTCCAAACTAAGACCCGTGCGTACCCGCCGGCCGGCCGGCCGGCCAGCGACAGGGAACCCCACCATGGCGGGGCTATGCCCTATCCTCCCTGACCAGGTCATCGAGGACATCTTCGCGCGGTTGCCGGCCAAGTTCGTGCACGTACAGATGCCGCAGCCTCTCTCGCGCCTGCGCCGGCACACTCGCCTCCGATGACTTCGCCGACCTCCACCTTCGCCTAGCCAACCGCCACGGCGGCCCCAGGGTGCTCCTCCTGCAGGAATCAAGCTCAGGCGACAATGGACGTCCGAAGATCCAGGCGTGGTCGCCGGCCCACCCACGGCCAGCACGCTCATGGTGGTCCCCCGCGCCCCCACACACGAGCCCTGTCCATTCAATGTTACACGCTGTATCAGTCCGACTAACTTCGTCCCACGCCTCTTGACGCAACAGTGCCATGGCCTCGTCATCATGATGCAGTCTCTCTCTCTTTTTTTTTTGGGTTGTAAAGGAGATAATATTACGGCTCTCAGGCAGGTGCATCCAACTTGTTTAAGTGCGTGCTTGGATGGATTCCGAAGGGACTCTGGACTGGCATCCAACTAACCGTTGCTCCTGGATTCTTTCAAACAACCTTGTTTCTCGCGATCACAAGTTTGATAGTTTTTGTTGCGTGTATCTTCAACTTGAACCACTGTGATATTATCCATGCGTATGAGAACATTTTTGCATTCAACCGATTGACCAGCTTCAAGCCTCCATACAATGTTGCGGCCTCCGCTGAAACGACATTGGAACATGCACTAGTTTTGCTCTTGCCGCTGCCAAGAATGCTCCACTATGATCCCGAATCACTGCGCCGCAAGACCCTATAAATTCAACTTCGGAAAAAGAAGCATCAACGTTTAGAATAGTCTGGCCCAACATCGCACTTCTCCACTGATTTAGGCGTGGGGATGTTGCCAGTTTCCCTCCAGCCCAGACGAAGTTCAACACCAAAGACTGAATCGCTAGCCCCGTACGTACTAGTGTTAGGACATCTTCTGCTCTGACAATGCATCGCCTCTGCCACCATAAGTACCAGCAGTACCTGCCACAATCTCTGGAAATTGCACCGGATCCATCTATGCCCCTTGGACTGTCGGGTCACATACCCAGGACTCGATGATCACGGAGCCCGATTGATCAACCTTTAGCGCCTTGTCAATTAACCTCCTCAGCCCAGTACCTCTCAAACCGAAGGTGCCCCATCACATTTGAACAAAACATGTGCTATGTCCTCGGCTCTAGATTTACATATCGGGCATTGGGATGCGGTACCAATATGACAGATTTTCTAGGACACATAAGTAGGTAATTGCATTGTGTAAACAGCGAAGCTCTCTTCGGATAAAACCTCACACTGGGTAATCAATCGTTCCATAATAGTTGACAGGCCACAAGTGTCTCTCGAAACGTCGATGTGTACACTTTTTTTAACACATTACGGACACAGACTCTCATACGTACGCATATACACTCATCTCTATAAATGCTCGCATGCAGCATCTTCGATAGACTGAGTCGGCATATCATCTTGAGATTGAGAAGTCGTCACAGACACCTTCGTAGTCAACGGGGACATCTCCTCCCACTGAACTCACATTGCTGGAAGGCCTGGAATAAATCCAGGAAAATGCGAGCAGCAATGTCAAGTCCGGGACTTTAACTCTGGTGGGCAGGGGATACCACTGCCTCCTAACCATCCAATGTCGATGTGTACACTAACAACCGAAAGCATGTTTCACAGATCTGTTCAGCTGTCCGGCTAGTACTTTTATCTTTAGAAAAACCAGCAGTTTTATTTTAAGTTGTAACGCATGAAAAAAGAAAACTTGCTGCGAGAGACATGTGTTGAAGGTTATATATTAAACTTGTTGAAGGTTATATATTGACGTCGAAGATCATATGTGTGCCTGTTTTATTTAGGTGAGAGTAGGTAGTAGTATCGGCCCATTGGGTCCCACACGATTTCATCGACGCTTCAGCAACAACTTCAGGTCTAGTGTAAATTAGTTAACTAGTTCCTTAAGGTTACAGAATTTTCTTTTGGATTATCTAAATGTGACATAACAATGTAAAAAAAATGTGACCAACCTGGGCTAGACTAGTCTGTTGGCATTTTTTTATAGAAGAAACTCCTGAGCACCGAACGCTCAAGCCGAGATTTGAACACTAGTAGGCTGGCTACGAACTCTCGTGCCTTGCCAACTGAGCTACGCTCAATTCTCGTGACAATGTCACATCTAAGTATGATACCAGCTTCATCTTATTTCTTTGTGGTTTGTCTTGTTTGTTTGATTTGACAATTTCTTTATGCGTTGCAACAGGGACATACTTCGGTTCAGAGCAAACAAAATGTATTTGAATCAAGATGGTTTAATTTGCCACCTCGTGGTATTTGTCCATAGAACATTCCCCACAAAGAATTGCATCTCACGACAATGATACACCCCGCAGGATCTGCTAACATTCGGTCCATGTCCGTGTATGGCATGGACCATGGTGCGCCTGTTGGACAACAACAATATGATGATGGACAATGTCTAGGAGGTCGGTGAAATATAATGAGTAGATGTATGCGAGTATTTGAAAAAAACTCTCACAGAGTATAATGTAGGCTTATGGTGGTTGGTGTAGATTGAACGGTGAAATTCGACCTCAACGATGCATGATTTGAGCTCTTCTTGGTCTGAATAAATTGACCTCATCGACACAATCTTGGAGGTGCGATGGTACGCTTAGAAGGGCTCTGCATGCATCAGGGATAGGGATGAAAATGAAGTGGAAAGTTTCTTCTTTTCGGCTAAAAAATGGAAACGGAGAGGGAAAATGGAAGTGGAAATGGAAATTCGCAAAATGGAAATGAAAATGAATTTTTCTGCGGGGAAACGGAAATGACAACAGAATGATGTTTTCCGGTGGAAAAAGCACGGAAAAGGAATATTCCATTTCCATTAATACGGAACTTTTCGTTTTGAATTTGAACACATGACTATTTTGTAGCCCAACAAACACACAATTAGGCCCTATACATATTGGGCAGAATTGCCTAGATGGCCCAACTTCTATAGTACTACTACTACCACATAGAGCATCGGAGTACACGAGCAGGATCCCTAATCCCTAATCGAGCACGCCGCCATCAGTGACATATCCTATTGCATAGGCATGAGATATCTATATTTTGTAATCATCTTATCAATCGAACAACTTTATTGGTTTCCTTGTTTTTCTGTGTATGGTTCAAGGGGCTTTCAGTTTCAGTGAACACTCCACTTTTGTCTCTGTGTTCGTGCCGTAGTCGCTCCATTTCCGTTTCTGGTAATATTTGTTTCCCTTCGGTATTCATATTGGCTTCCACACAAAAATATGAAAATAAATATGCCAACAACTACTTCCATCCGTTTCTGCTCCGTTTTCATCCCTAATCAAGGATGATAATGATGTCCAGTGATGCATCAAGAGGATAGCTTTCTAATGTTACACGATGTGCATCAGCCTGTGGAAGATACCTTTGTGCTACCCGTGTCTCTACCTGTGCGTGCGTGGTAGATCGATACATCAGATCAGATCGGATAGCGGCGCAAGATAAGAAGCAAACTCCCTGGATAAGTTGTGTCGTGTCACTACTCGAATCTCTTTTTTTTTTGCGAAGAACCATAGGGTATTTTATTCCAGAGTGATAGAGTTACAATCTTCAGCAACTAGTTTGCTAATGCATGGGGTGGATGACCCAACCAACAGGCTGTGCTATCCCCACATCTATCAAAATTAGCTAAACAATGTGCAACCCTATTCTGTTCACGAAGAATTTTGACAGGAATAACTACCCTATCATTCAAGAAGCTTTTGATCTCCGACACCAAGTGCCCATATGCCGACCTGTCCAATGAACCATCCCCAAGCATCTTGAGAGCCACCGCACAATCAGACTGAATTACAATAGTGGCTTGAGAATGCTCTATCGCCAGCTTCAACCCTTCCATCATAGCTTGCAGTTCTGCCTCGAGAGCTTCATTGCAGTGGAATAATTTGCGGTAGGATGCGAAGATAACAGTCCCGGTCATGTCTCGAAGAATCATTCCCGAGCCCGCTGACCCGTCCGTAGGGTCAAAAGAGCCATCGACTGACAACGCCACCTGGTGCACCTGTGGAGGAGGCCAAGGTTTGCGAGGTGCATGAATCCCAGATGGGGGCCTATGTGTAGGTTCATGAACCAACAGTGCTTTCCCTTTCATAATTTCCTCAACACTGAGCGAGATTTGTTGGAAGGTGTTATAGTAACTTGCCAAGAACGAGCAGGAAACCTCGAGTGGAGGGATAGATTTACCATGAGTGAATTCGTTTCCGCAGATGCCATATACGCCATAGCACCATAATGATTATGCTCCTGATTTGCTCGTTTGATTCCGCTAGGAGGTGGAGCAGCCACTCTGAGCCCGTACATGGAATATTTGTTCTGGGGGGAAGTGGCCAGACTAGCCGCATAGAATCCCAGAGCATAGCAGCATTAGGGCAGAGATTGCAGCAAGCGGATGTACCGATGTGTCCACGAAACTTCTCAACATTTGTTGGAAGTGATCCCGAAATGACTTGCCATGCAAAGTGTCTCGTCTTGGGGGGGGGGGCATTCACAGACCAGACAAGCTTCCACAATGGTCGATCACCTGTAGGGGTAGAGCTCGACGCACCCGGACTGAGATGATCTCTTATTGAAGTCATTGCAAAGTGGTAGGCACTCTTGACAGTAAACTGCCCCGATCTGTCCCAAGGCCACGATACAAAGTCCTCCTGTTGGCGCGGGGAAGTGCGGATCTTCTGTATTGCATCTACATCAGCCTGACAGAAGAACTATTGTAGCAAGTTTAACTTCTAGTTGCCGCGATCATCAAGAAAATCCTGGACTCTATTGAGGCGGCAATTGCCTCTTGGCAAGATAGGAGTAAATGGGGGGCCCCTAGGGATCCACGGGTCCCTCCACGTTCTGATGCTAGCCCCATTGCCAACTCGCCAGAGTATTCCTTTTTTCACCTAGTCCATGCTCAATGCCCTTCCACACCGCCGAGGAGTTCGACGGAAAAACTGTATCTACCAAGTTCCCGTTAGGATAATACTTGGCTCAGCGTAGTCTGGAACATAACGATTCTGGATTGGTGAGAAGCCTCCAGGCTTGTTTCGCCAAAAGAGCCTGATTGTAAGCTCGCATATCCCTAAACCCAATGCCTCCTTGAGATTTAGGGAGAGTCAAACGCTCCCAAGCCACGCATGACATCTTTTTATTTCCGCTTTCCACCCCCCACCAGTATTGTCTCATCATCTTTGTCAAATCGTCACATACCGACATGGGAAGCTTGAATATACTCATAACATAAACTGGGATGGCTTGGGTCACCGCTTTTATAAGCACCTCCTTACTTGCAAAAGACGAATATCGTTCACTCCAATTCACCAAGCACTTACTCAATCTAGACTGCAGAGATTCAAAACGTCCCTTATGCATGCGCCCCTCTGGAACCGGGAGGCCCAAATACTTTGGTTCAAACTCCTGTTGAGTGACATTGACATTCAGAATTTGTTTCACTTCCTCCACAACTTGATTTGGACAATTGTCAGCAAACAGGATGGAGCACTTTGATGGGTTGATAATTTGACCCGTAGCTGAAGCATAAGTACTCAACACATCCTTGACAATCATCGCCGAATCCGTAGTAGCACGGAAGAACAGAAGGGAATCGTCTGCAAACAATAAGTGTGATATAGCAGGGGCTCTCCTACAGATTTTGATAGCCTCAAATCCTCTATGTTGGACTGCCTCATGTAATAAGGAAGACAAGGAGTCAGCTACAAAGAGGAACAGGAAGGGTGATATGGGGTCACCTTGACGTAAACCACACGAAGGAGAAAATTGCTCCAGTAGCCGGCCATTAAACTTGACAGAATACTTGACCGATCTGACACACTCCATAACTAGATCAACGCAACATGGGGAGAAGCCCCACTTCAAAAGAGCACGCTCCAAGTAGTCCCAATCAACACGGTCATAAGCCTTCGAAAGGTCTAGCTTATACGCACAAAAATCATTATTTCCGAAAGAAGTTTGGATATGGTGAATACACTCAAAAGAAATCATCAAATTATCTTAGATTAAGCGTCCCAGGATGAACGCGCTTTGATTTTCTGAAATGAGATCCAAAAGGCACGGTCTGAGCCTATTCACCATACATTTAGAGACTATCTTGTATATCACATTGCACAGAGAGATGGGACAGAAATCCTTCAACGTCACCGGGTGTTGAACTTTGGGAATCAGTACAATACAAGTATCATTGACCCCTTTTGGCATATGGCCTGTGACAAAAAATAGTCGAACAGCAGCTATGATTTCCTCTTTCAAACAACCCCAGTTCCTCTAATAAAACCGGGACGGGAACCCATCCGGACCCGGCGCCTTTAAGGGTCCGATTTGAAACAAAGCATCAAATATTTCAACATCAGAGAAAGGCGTGAGGAGACGGTAATTCATCTCATTCGTAACCCTTAGCTCAAGAACATCTAGAACTGCATCCGGAGTTAGAGTGGGATCTTTCGTATATACCTCCTTGAAGTACGAGGCGGCCATACGCTCCATCTCCGAGGGAGAATTACACCACGAGCCGTCAAGTTTCATTAGGCTCTGTATGTTATTCCTCCTAGCACGCCAAACTTCCTGCCGGTGCAAAAAGTTTGTATTGCGGTCACCCTCCTTCAACCAAACAATACGACTCCTTTGCAGCCACATAATCTCCTCACGGTATAGTAGCTCATCCAACTTTTCCATCTTTTGTTTGATCAAGAGACGGTCCGAGTTGTTTAGCTGTAAGTTTTCCAGTTCCTTCCGAAGATCCTCAATTTGTTTCACTACTTGGCCAAAATTTTCTTTACTCCACTTGCGAAGATCATCCATAACAGACTTCAGGGATGCAACTACGTTCCCCAAGTCGCCCACAGGCCGAGACCGAGCCCATGCCTTTGAAATTATATCTGGCAGTTTTTTGTCGCGCTCCCACATGATCTCATATTTAGGCGACCCCTTCCGACGGCGATCTTCAGTATCATCGAGGCAAAGTATAATGGGACAATGGTCCGACTGAGGGGAAACCAGGTGCTGCACCCTCAAAAACGGAAAAAACTCCCTCCAATCATCAGACACACATGCTCGATCTAACTGAACTCGAACGTTGCCCTGTCCAAGCTGGTCGTTATCATATGTATATGGAGCACCTGAGAATCCCAAGTCAATCAATTCGCACACAAAGAGAGTATCTCTAAACGCCTCCATCTGGCTCTCTCCTCTACTAGTTCTCAAGAAGTGTTCATGTTGCCAAAGAGCTTCATTAAAATCACCACAAACAACCCAAGGTAGGTCTGAGACCCCTTTTAGTCTGACTAGGTGATCCCACATGCGTTGCCGATGTTCCACACGTGGTTCCCCATAGACAAAGGTGAACCTCCAGGTTTTCCCGGATCCTTGATCCAGAACACTCACATCAATGTATATTTTACAGGAATCCAGCACTGTCACCCGGAGGGATTCATCCCAAAACAGCGCTAGTCCACCGCCTCGGCCTTCACAATCCACCCCGCAGAATCCTTTGAGACATAATTTCCACTTCATTCTTTCAACTTTAACACTTGTCTGTCTCGTTTTAGCGAGAAAGAACAAGCTTGGGGAATGGGCTTTTACAAGAGCCCCAACTTCACGAACTGTCCGGCGGTTCCCCGCCCCTCGGCAGTTCCAAAAGAGGTCACTCATTGGGACTGGCGGCGCTCCTCCTGGGAGCCCACAGAAATTTTCTCTGAGTTTGAGGTCTCACCATCTCGTTTTGCATGTTTGCTTCCGGAACTATTAGGCGATCCCGGTTCTTCATCACCTTTCTCATCTGTAAGCAACAATACTTCCCTGTGCGCAGCAGAGGGTGTAGTTGTCCCAAGTGTTTATGTGCCACCATCCATGTTGAGACGCTTACGAGAAGATCTATCCAATTCCATATCACGAGACAGGGAAGTTTTAATAGGGGTAGATGCCGTATCCTTCAGCTCTCCATCCATCCTGACTTCTCCCTTGCCGCAATAGACTTAGAAACCGGTGGTTCAGTGTAAGTCTTCTTGTCTCCCCTCCTTGCTTCCCAGTCCGAGCGAGCTTGTGCCGGAGGGTCAGCGTAGAGGTAATCACCAAACTTGAGATCCTTCTCAGCAAACACACCATTACCACACTCCTTATGCCCATGGCCAATGATACCACATGCACTACAGAATCTTGCCAGCTTTTCATATCTTACTGCATAAACCTTACGTGCTTCACCCTTGACAATGCTCACAAATTTGGTGAGAGGCTTCCTGATGTCATCTTTCACTATGACCCGGACGTAATCCCCTCTGGAGTTACCTTTAAGCCTGGTTTCAAGGACCTCTCCTGCAGAACGGAGCAACTTGACAATCAGATCATGTCTGCAATACCCGTCCGATAGCTTATAAATCTGGAGCCAGATAGGCATGTACTCTATTGGCACCTCTTCAGCGTTCGTGAACCCATCATATGGCACTAACAGAACCGCCATGTTGCGGAACAGCCACGGTCCTTGTCCCATGATGCGATCCCAATCACCAAGACAATAAACTTGAACCACAAACAGATTAGGGCCAATTGGCCGGAAACGAACCACCTGGGAACAATTCCACGCCACCCTCATGTCTTTGTAGAAGGCCAATTGACTGAATTTTTTCATGGTCTGAACCCTAGCTAGGGCTACCCATCGAATCTCCTCCAGCAGCTCTGGAGCTTCCTCTTCAACTTCAACATCATCAAACTCCTCCTCATGGAGGTCCAACTTATCGAAGAAGTCACCGAGATTGTCATCTCTCCCTTGGGACCCGAGGTTCGTTGAAGAAAACGCATCTGATGCCGCCGCCATGGAAGCGACTCGGAGGTTCCCACGTGCGCACCGCGGAAATGGAGCGGGGAAGGGAAGGCTCGGGTAGGGAACCCTACACGAGTTAGATGGAGGCAATCTCACGGTAGGACGGTGCGGGCGCCGGCTATGGTGGACTTACGGCGGGGAATCGCCGTAAGGAGGTAAAACCCTAGCCGCTGCTGGGGGAAAGAAATTCTAAAGTCACTACTCGAATCTAGATTAGAATATTTTTTCCATGGAAAAGCTAGCGATCAGATGTACCAGTAAAAATACAGACACGCTTAGGGAGTGGCCCCGCTGCTCCCGAGTGCTCCGGGGCGGCCGACAAAAAATAGAAATATCTGATCCTTAATCCATAAAAGGAAATAATTCATCTACCTAATTCATAATAAAAAAATACAATTCATATTAGGAAAAGAACACTGATAACGCCAAACTTTCAAGATTTGACAAATGACAAATCAAACATTTTTATGGGAATATTAGTGATGCGAGGATGGCAATTTTAGTTGCAAGCTTTGCAACTCCGTACTTAGTGTATTTTTTGACAGAAAATTGTCGTGCGTGTCAACTAAATTTGTCATCCTCGCGCCACTAAATTGTCATCTAAAACGTTCGATTTGCCATGGTCAAATCCCAAAAGTTCAGTATTTATCATTTCCGTAGGAAAAAGTATCATGTATTCAAAAAAGAAAAGGAACAATTGCAAAATATCCACTCGTGCACATGTGTGAACACATTTAATCCAAGTTTTGGAATTTTTGAAAACAACTTTAAAACCGCATGACGGGGTTAAGAAGTGTTTTCATCGTTGGAACCCTCACGACGTGCTCTTCGAAACGAGATCCAACATGGGCATGTCTCGATTCTTTTTGGCAATTTAGTCACCGTTTGGGGCAACTAGCTATTATTCGTTGTGCAGCTACCTAATAGTCGATGTGCAACTTTCGCCCTACACATGGATGTGTCGTTTTCACTGATGACACCTCTCCCCAAACTATGTACTACCAAGTGAGATGTTCCACTTCGTCTGCTGACCTGACCAACTGCTTAATAGTTGATGTGTAACTTTTCTTATGCTTGTAGAAGTGCAGTTTCACTTTTGCTGCCTCGCCACTGCCTAGTAGTGATTGTGCAATTTTGGATGTTGCATCAGCCAATTGCTTAATAGTCGATGTGCAACTTTTCCCCATGCCCTACGGAGGTGTAGTTTTTAGTGCTAGCACCATCTCTCACCCACCCCAGCTAGTGAGTTCTACAACTTTAGGGTCCTGCCTATCAGCAACTTTTCTCTACCCTCAAGGTCTCATGGATGTGCAGTTTTTTCACCATCAAGCAAATCCCTGCTAGTGTGATGTGCAACTTCATCTGTTGCCCCGGCCAACTGCCTAACAGACTATATTCAATTTCGTCTGTTGGATCCATCAACTGAAACTACATATCCACAAGTAGGAAGAAGAACGAGTTGCACATTGACTACTAGGGAGTTAGCTGAAAAACAGACTAAGTTGCACATACAGCTGATAGGTTACTTGGGGCATGGTGTGCTAGCATTGAAAAACTATAGCATCAGCGTGTAGGGAGGGGAGGGTTGCACATCGACTACTAGGTAGTTGGCCATGATAGTAGACTAGTTGCACATCATGAAAAGTTGGTATTATGGCTGCTAGGTTATAATCTCATAAGAAGTTGCACCATGCAGCTCCAAGATCGGTTATGAAAAAAATTACACCATTGCAGTGCTAAACACTACAAAAAAAGACACATCCATGACATTTTGGGCCGAACGAATTTTTTTCCTGTCATCCATATGACACTTCTATGACGAGAATTGTGACAAAACCCGGTATCATCATAGATGTGGTGGGATCCTACTTCATGACAAAAAATCATGACAGAAAATGGGCTTTTCGTCCTGGGCGGGCCGGAGACGCAGCTGCATGACATTCTTTTGGCCGTCCATGACGGAAAAAACCATGGTAGAAGCGAGGGGGAGGAAAATTTCGGGGAGTTGCCGGTTACGGTGGGAGAGCGATGCGCTTTTCTCTCGTACAGGTACGCGCGTGTGTGTGAGGCGTTGGCTCTAACTGAACCCGAGCGAGGCATTGGGCTCTAACTAAACCCGAGCGATTGCACTGCAGGCTACACGTTACTGAACCCGAGTGATCGATCGATGGCTGTTAACTAAACCCGATGGAGCGATTCCTTCGCTACTGCTGCTAACTGAAGCCGATCGATTGGATGAACAGTGAGCATT
>NC_041393.1:657600616-657610544 GCF_002162155.2 Triticum dicoccoides
ATGAACAGGAACCCGTGGTGTGGAGGGCTGGATGAACAGTAGACGGTGGAGGGGTGGTTGAACAGGACCCCGTGGTGTGGAGGGCTGGATGAACAGTAGACGGTGGAGGGGTGCCCATGGAGGGGTGGTTGAACAGTAGCCGGTGGAGTAGCGCGCGGTGGAGGCTGGATGAACAAGAGACTGTGGAGGCTGGAGGAGGTCGACGGTAGCCCGTGGAGGCTGGAGGAGGTCGATGGTGGAGATGAACAGTATCCCGTGGAGTCCCGTTTTGCGGTACGCCACACCCCTCCCGATGAACAGGACCCCTGTTTCGACCGTAGCGCTCCAACACAAGTCTGTTTCATCCGTTTTGCGGTACGCCACACCTCTCCCGATCAACAGGACCCCCGTTTCGACCGTAGGAGGTCCATTTCCTCCGTTTTGCAGTACGCCACACTCCTCTCGATCAACAGGACCCCCATTTCGACCGTAGGAGGTCCGTTTCCTCCGTTTTGCGGTACGCCACGCCCCTCCCGATAAACAGGACCCCGTTCCGAATGTAGAAGGTCCATTTCCTCTGTTGTGCGGTACGCCAGGCCTCGTTTCCATCGCCTGTTCCATCCAAGCCCTCCCGATGAACACGACAACGGATTCCGTTCCAACCCAGCCGGTTGGCTCCCACGCGTTTCGTTGCCTCCCGATGAACACGACGCATTCCGTTGCCTCCCCATGAATACGACACATTCCGTTGCCTCCCCATGAACACGATGACGACGCTGTTTCTCCGTTCTGACCCAGCCATGTACGTATGTGCGAGTAGGCGTTCGAGACCCCGCTCGTATGTACACATACGTGGCCGTATTTTCTTTCTTGCACCCTGGCCGCTTTATGTATGTGTACATGCTACGTGCACGCCTCTACTACGACACGTGCGCGCCTCTACAATGACCAGTATGTACGTACACGTTCGCGACCAGAATGACAACGCTATGTACGCTTCCACCAGGTGGGTCCCGACTGTCAGGTACTTTCTTGCCTGCAAAGATGTAGCTGGTGGGTCCCTGCAGTCAGGGGGCGAATCGTTTTTTTGCCCGGACGCACTTCCTTGCGTGCGAAGATGTAGCTGGTGAGTCCCAGCAGTCAGGGGGGCGAATTGTTTTTTTTCGGATGCACTTCCTTGCATGCGAAGGTGTCGCTGGTGGGTCCCAGCGGTCAGGGGGGCGAATCGTTTTGTTTTTTTGCCCGGACGCACTTCCTTGCGTGCGAAGATGTAGCTGGTGGGTCCCAGCAGTCAGGGGGAAATGTTTTTTTTGCGAAATACAGTGGCCCGTTCGGTGGGTCCCAGCTATCAGGTAGAGGAATCATTATTTTCCACGTAATAAGGAGGCACTTCCTTGCTGTGGCCGTGGACCCAGCTGTCAGCCACTCCACGTACAGTCCACGCCCGATGAAAGTCGTTCCTTGACCATGTTGACCACGCTGCACCGAGAGCACCAGGGTGGTGGACGCCGGGGAGCCGGGGAAGACGTGGCAGTGAAAGCCCGCACGGAGAGGAGTACGAGGGTTCACTGGTTCGGCTGCGGTGTGAGGCTGCCGTCGCCGCAGGGCCTGGCCAGCGGTGGGAATAGTAGGGGGCGGTGAGGCCTCCGTGGCAGCACAACAGGCCACGAGAGGCAGGAGCAAGTGGCACGACCGGCGCTGCTTTGGGCGGCTAGAGCAAGAAGACTAGAGGTTGAAGAAGCACTACGGCCGTTCGATGGACATCGTACGGTCACTGGAGCTAGAATCGTTCATATTGACTAAAGTTGACAAAGGCCCCCGTCCCAGTCAACTTAGTAGGCCCACAAATCAGCCGCCCACCATGGTGGGTCCCAGCTAGCAAGGGGAGTATTCATTTTTTGTGCGTAATAAGGAGGCACTTCCGGTGGGTCCGAGCTGACAGCGCGGGGAATGTTTTTTTCGCGAAATACGCTGGCCCGTCCGGTGGGTCCCAGCAGTCAGGGGGGAAACGTTTTTTCATGAAATAAGGTGGCCCGTCCGGTGGGTCCCTGCTGTCAGGTGGAGGAATAATTATTTTGTGCATAATAAGGAGGCACTTCCTTGCGGCGCTTGGACCCAGCTGTCAGCCTCTCCACGTACAGTACTCTTCTGATGGAAGTCGATCATTGACCACGTTGACCATGCCGCGCCGAGAGCACCAGGGCGGTGGTCTGGATGACGGCGAGGCCTAGGAAGGGGACGACGCGGAGCCGGGGAAGACGCAACAGTGGTAGCCCACGCGGAGAGGAGTACGAGGGTTCACTGGTTCGGCTGCGGCGTGAGGCTGTCGTCGCCGCAGAATAACAGGGGGTGTGGGTGAGTAGAGGGATACTCTGGGCCAGTGGTGGGAGTAGTAGGGGGCGGTGAGGCCTCCGCGGCATCACAGCCGGCCACGAGAGGCAGGAGCACGCGGCACGACCGGCGCTGCTTTGGGCGGCTGGAGCAAGAAGACCAGAGGTTGAAGAAGCACTATGGCCGTTGGATGGACATCGTACGGTCACTGGAGCTAGAATCGTTCATATTGACTAAGTTGACAAAGCCCTCCGTCCCCGTCAACTTAGTTGGCCCACAAGTCATCCTCCCACTATGGTGGGTCCCATCTAGCAGGGTGGGTATTCATTTTTTTGTGCGTAATAAGGAGGCACTTCCTTGCATGCGAAGATATAGCTGGTGTGTCCGACATGTCGGCGGGGGGAACATTTTTTCATGAAATACAGAGGCCCTTTCGGTGGGTCCCAGCTGTCAGGTGGAGGAATCATTATTTTGCGCATACAGTCCACGGCCGATGGATGTGTTTGTTGACCATGTTGACCAGGCCCGCCGAGAGCACCATGGCGGTGGACGACGGCGAAGCCTAGGAAGGGAACGACACGGAGCCGGGGAAGACTCGGCAATGGTTGCCCATGCGGTGGGGAGTACGAGGGTTTACTGGTCCGGCTACCGTCGCCGGAAAATAACAGGAGGTGTGGGTGAGTAGAGGAATGGCCTGGCCAGCAATGAAGTAGGTGGGGTGGTGCGGCGTGTGCGGCAGCACAGCCGACCATGAGAGGCGGGAGCAGGCAGTGCCACCGGAGCTGGTTTGGGCGGCTGGAGCAAGAAGATCAGATATTGAAGAAGCAGCACGACCGTTGGATTAACATCCAACGGTCCACTGCTGCTAGAATCGTTTGTGGACTAAGTTGACAAAGCCAAAGTACACGCCAACCTAGTAGACCCACAAGTTAGCCTCCAAATCTGTCCCAAACAGCATACAACCCGAAATTTCTAACCGGATTCAAATTAATGTTAAATCTCAATATACCTTAATTTAAATTCAATGAAATTTTACCCGCACAAAAATAATGAAATTTAAAATATCAAAATCCGAAAGAAAACAGTATTTGGGAACTAATTGCGTGTTTGATGTATTTTTTTCATTTTACAGCCCATTTATTATTACTTATAGCCCATTTCTTATTACTTATAGCCCATTTCTTATTACTTATAGCCCATTTTCTGGGCAAAATGCATCTCTCCTCGTCTTGAAAGATTTCCGGCCCAGGAGGGCGTAGAAAAGCAAGTAGGCCTATGTTGGTTATTCTGCAAAAAACAAAATAGCTGGCTAGCCATTTTTCAAAAACGAAAAAAACAAACTGGGCTGGTCATGTGCTAAACATATGAAATAAAAGCCTGGGCTAGACGGGCCACGGGTCCCGCACAACCCAGTTGATACCCTTCTC
Source organism: Triticum dicoccoides (assembly GCF_002162155.2). Lineage (NCBI taxonomy): Eukaryota > Viridiplantae > Streptophyta > Magnoliopsida > Poales > Poaceae > Triticum > Triticum dicoccoides. The sequence goes on from NC_041393.1 coordinate 657,604,354, forward strand.
CGTCCCGAAAAAACAAAATTACTGCGCGCGCTGCTGGGTCCCTACTGTCATCCTCACCATGTACAGTCATCTCCTTATTCCTCTCGGTTGTTGACCATGTTGACAACACCGGAGGGCGGCGTCGCGGCGACCGCGGAGGACGATGGTGAGGCCTCGAACGGGAACGAACAGGAGCCGGGGAAGATCACAGCCAGCCGTGGGAGGCGGGAGCAGGCGGTCCCGCCGGTGCTGGTTTGGCTTTGGCAGCTCGAGGAAGAAGAGATTGAAGAAACGCGACAGACGTTGAATGTCAATCGAACGGTCAAGGTTGGCACAATGGTTTTTTGACTAAGCGGACACCAAGTAGCATACTTTTTTATATATAGGAAGAAAACTGCGAGGAAAATGCGTTCGTCTGCCGTCCTCCTCACAGGGAACGTTCGCCACATAAGTGACTAGCACCCTTGGTTTTCAACTGAGAGGTCTTGGGTTCGAATCCGAGGAACTCTCAATTTTGTCCTCCTTCCTTCCTCGCAAAAAAAGGGAAAGAAAATCAAAGACTTGGGAAGGCATACAGAACAGGCTAGTGTACCAGTAAAGAGACGTTGCCAAGTTTTAGAAAAAAGAAAGATGTGTTCATGTAGCTGGTTCGAATCCAAACCTAGACTATGACTATATATGGTGCTATGCTACGCTACAAGTAATGAAACTGACATATCCAACGTTCGCTTCTCCTCTTCTCTACTTACTCTGCCTAGCATCAGAAGCTCTGGCCGCAGCAACCATGTCCGCTGGCTGCTCGTCCACCTGATCTTCAGCAGGCAACAACCAGATATGCGCCAAGTCACCACCTGTACCATCACCTGTGGGTCTCATCACACCCCCGCCGGCACGTGCACCGAAGCCAATTGCTCATCGCAACCCGCTGCCGTTGGTGTGGTGCCACTGCGGCAAATCACGCAGAGTCATCCGTCGCGTCTCAACCACAATCCGCAACCCTGGCCGAGTCTTCTACAAATGCCCGAATCATGTGGTAATAATATGTTTAAGTGTTGTTCTGCTGCTTTCAGTTGCTGATTTTTTTAATAGTTTGGTTGATGATCTTCCAATTTGATTCGTGCAGAAAAGGGAAGATTCGTGTGATTTGTATTTCTGGGAAGTTGTTAATGTGGGGGAATGCAACTACGCTGATTATTTGGTTAGCCGAGGAATCCCAATACTAGCATGTTGGGGTGTTGGACAAGTAACTGAAGGAACGGCAGAAGAGGAAGATGCAGAGCAGAAGGTTAAAGATGCAGTTCCTCTCATCATGGATAAGTAACAGCTGTTGAATGGCCTTGACAGCAATGAGGAGATGAAAGAGCTTGTGAAGATAATGGGCAAAATTGATGTGCTCTGAAGGATGATTGTCTCTTTATTTGCAGTGTATGTAGCACTCGTGATGTATTCAGTGGCTACGACATGAGCACTTTGCTGAAACTAGTAATGAATGAAACCTGTGTAGCAGGCTGGGCGTAGTGTTGTGAACATCTAATGATTTTTATTAACAGAAATCAGGGGTATCCCCTTTTGCTCATATAAACAAATAGATAGCAGAGGCCCTGTCGGGTCAGATTTGTTCTCATTCGAAGACGTCGAGCAAATTGCAGTCAACAGCAAACTATGTCATCAAATTCAAGTTTCACAGCCAAATATGAGTACAACTAAACAACAATGTCATCATGTTTTAGTTGTCATACAATCACCAAACACAAATCAGCATACATAATAAGTGATGTTCTCACAGCAAAATACTAAACAACATGTTCATCAGGTTTCAGTTGTCATAGCAAACACAATTTCACATAGTAGATAAAAAACGTCTTCTGACAGGCTAATATGACAAAAGCAATGTAATCATCATCCGCAGCAGCAACGTCAACATCTTTGCCATGTGTATCAGTCTGAATCATAATTCCCCATGGTGTCATCTTCTTCTTCGTCCTCAACGTCCTCGAACGTTGGCTTCTTCTTGATCAACTCTTGTATGTCCATAGCACGACAGGCAATCTTTTCACCGGCGTCATTGACGTGATGGTTCTCAAAGATATTAGGAACATCTGTGTTATCTTGTACATCAGCAGCAGTGTAAGCATCATCTTGTTGTGCAACTTCATTAAACGAATTCCTCTGCTCAAACCTTTGCAATACTCTCCAGTCATCGCTACGTGCAAATGTGTCTTCCAAGAAAAATATATGTGTTGCTTGATTTGCCAAAATAAAAGGCTCGTTGGTCTGGTATGCCGCCTTGACATTGATGGATTTGAAATAATCATCAGCTCTGGGTTTTGCGATCCTGGAAAACAGGTTATACCAATGACAGCACAACAGAACCACACACCGATGATCCTCGAAACTGGAGATATACTGCAACTGAACAATGTCTGTTAGGTTAGCATACATTTCAGTTGTCTCTTTGTCATACGTATCTGTGCTCATGATGGCACTGTTTTGTGTCTTCCTGCCTTCGTCTCGTGCAAGGGTGTTGTAGTGCACATCTCCAACAACGCAAGATTCATAATGTCTTACCCGAGTATCAGGACCCATTGCTAGTGAGTAAAGGGCATCATCAACTGTCTGCCCATCCTCCCGCATCTTCTTAACCTATGGTTAGAAAATAGACAAGCTGATTATCTTATGTACTCAATATATTAAAAAAAACTGACAGTGCACTTCAGAAGCTTACATGGTTCTTGAACCATTTCGCAAATCCTGCCATAACCAGTTTGTCAATGTTTCTTGGATTTTTTGTGGCAGTAACTCCTCTTTGTAGATGTTGCACAACATAGTGATTGCGTCAAACATCTAAATATATAAGAATGTGCTGCAAGTTAGTAGATTATGATGTATAAGCTGCAGTACTGCACTTACTTGATATATGGTAGTATCTCAGGACAGTTATTCAACACATACCAAACCATTTTGTCCAAATCTTTAGGTTTGTCCTCTTGTCGACTCTTCCCTGTAACTCGAACAGTATAATCGAAAACATTGAGCCCAGGATTGTCTTCACCCACCTCTTTGCTAAGCTGATCAGCTGTTTCAATGTATTTTGAGCCGAATGCCAACGCTTTTGTAGCAATGTAGGCCTCTGCAATAGAACCCTCGGGTCTAGCTCTGTTCCTAACATCGCCCTTGAAAGTGCCTAGCCACCTTTCAATAGGGTACATCTAGCCATACTGTACTAGACCTCTAAGTAGTGCCTCATCAGGTAGATGAACAGCCAAATGCACCATCACATCAAAGAAGGCTGGAGGATATATCTTCTCAAGGTCGCATAGGATAGTTGGTATCTTGTCTCTAAGATGCTCCAAAGCATCTATCCTGATATTTCTACTGCAGAGTTCCCTGAAGAATTGTCCCAACTCTGCAATTGCTCTGTATAAGTCAGAGCGGCCCAATCCTCTAAGGATAACAGGTAAAACCCTTTGAAGTAGGACGTGGCAGTCATGAGTTTTCAACCCTTGTACCTTGTTTCCATCTGCACTGACTCTCCTTTCAGGGCTGGAAGCAAATCCATGTGGGAATCTCACACGTGACAGGACCTCACAGAATTCTTTTCTTTTTACCTTGTCCAAGACGTACACAGCTGCTGCCATGTCCCGTGGTTTACCTTCATCTTGCACCTGCAAATCCTTTCTGATACCCAGGTGTGTCAAATCAATCCTAGATTTTAAGGTATCTTTCGCCTTGCCTTCAATGTTAAGAAGTGTGCTGATAATGCTATCACATATATTTTTCTCGATGTGCATCACATCAAGATTACGCCGCAGATCCAAATCTTTCCAATACTCCAAGTCCCACAAAGTGGACCTGCAGGTAAACAATAATCTCTCTTCTACCGTGCCATGCTTCCTTTTCCCGCTACCATTACCAGGATGATTTCCTGGTGTAATATGTCTGACCTTCTCTAATTCCACTTGCAACTCATCGGCGGTGAGCCTCTTTGGCGCATCACGGTTTTCATGCTTTGCATTGAACACATGTCTTTGGTATTTTCTAGGATGCGGCTTGTCCTTGGCAAGGAAACGGCGGTGTCCAATGTAACAGATCTTGCTAAGTATTGCGTATGACAGCGGATTCCTGTCACAGCAAACACATGCATTGTAACCATGTGTCGTTCGCCCTGACATAGTGCCCAAAACCGGATAATCATGGATGCACCAAATTACAATAGCACGCAAAAAGAAATCAGCTGGTGGGCTGCTATATAGGTCTCGAGTGAGAACACCCTTCCATAGCTGTTGAAGTTCCTCCACAAGAGGCTCCATGAACAAATCAAAATCCTTTCAAGGATTTTTTGGACCCGGGATGAGCAAGGCCATCATGTAGTTTGATTCTTTGGTGTAGACATTTGGAGGCATGTTGTAAGGGATAACAAGCACTGGCCACATGCTATATGTGGCGCTCTGGTGGCCAAATGGGTTAAATCCATCTGATGCTAAGCCAAATCTAATGTTTCTTGGGTCAGCAGCAAACTCTTTGTGTTTATCATTGAAGCTTTTCCACTCACTACCATGAGATGGATGGCTCATTACATTCTGATCTCTGTACTCCTGGTTCCTAGAATGCCACAGTACATCCTCTCTTGTTTCAGCATCATGAAACAACCTCTGCAATCTTGGTGTAATTGGAAAATGTCTCAGAACATTATGAGGAATCCTCTTCACAGCATCGCCATCTTTCCATCTTGATGATTTGCATTTCGGGCATTCACTTAAGTTGGCATAATCCTTCTGGAATAGAACACAATTATTCTTACAAACATGGATCATATCATATCCAATTCCAACTGCACGAAGGAAATTTTTCATTTTACTATAGGTGTGTGGCAGCTCAGACACATCTGGGAAAGATTTGCGGAAAGCAGCCAACATCGCATCGAATGATTTGTTGGTCATCCGCTCAAATGTCTTCACCTGAAGAAAGGTGACCATAGCTGAGAATACTGACAGCTTATTTCCTGGGGTGACAGCAACGTTGCATTGTTCCAACATGCGGGCCCACCGTTTTTCTTCTGTAGGTGAAAGTTCACGGAATGCACGAGCATTTCGTAGCATTGTTTCAATGTTGGTCAAACTCACTGGCTCCGCCACCACCTCCTCCTCCTCCTCTTCCGCTTGAGCATCAGGCAGATCAAGATGGTGATCTGCTGCTTCCACGTAGTCAATAACATTAACGTTCACAGCTTCACCATGATGAACCCACCTAGTATATGTGACCGACATCCCATACAAGCGTAGATGATTTTGCACAGTTGACTGGGGTCTTGTAACTGAATTCATACAACTGCTACATGGGCAGAGCACATCTAATTTCGGACCACCGTACTCAGCTCTAATAAAGTTCATGAAGTTTTCACCCCCCCTCGACATATGCAGCGGAGAATCTTCGAGCAGAAGTTATCCAAGTCATGTCCATCTGTTAGACATACAAATTAGTTCTTCTACTAGATATTACAGGAAAAACATATATGCTTTTTTATGAAGTCCAGAAAAATATACCTAGGTCGATGTCTAAAGCTATGGCAAGATATTTGGACGAGCAGATCTAAGTAACGAAATATATGTAAAGCTAATTCAGCAAATAAATTTGAGTGCTAAATTATGGCAGGCTGTTTCAGCAGTCAATGAGGCCGAGCACACAGCCATCAAACTATCGAAGGCCATCGCAGCAACAAAGATCGAGTATAAAACGGTGTAGAGCTATTTCACCTAACAGATTGGCTACTAGACCATGGCAATCTACGTCACAATAAATATATGGCAGGATATTTTAGCAACTAATCGGCCTTGACATGCCATCTCAGCTAAGCAGATTGAGTGCAGAACAGGGCAAGGAAGCTTCTTAAGCAGAGCATATTGACAGTAAACTACTTCGACAAACAGTGAGATTAACAGCATCTATCAGCTAACATTCAGCGCTACACCGACATGAATGGGGCCTCAGTCTAGAATGCGCGTACCGTGGGAGAAGCTGACCGCCGTGCGTCTCCACACGAACGTCGCCAGCGGTGGCGGCGCTGAATGCAGTGCGCCTCCACAAGAACGTAGCCAGAGGTGGCGGTGCCGCTAGAGGACGACAATCTACGAGAGTGTACTGTGGGAGCGAGAGGATCACCGTGCGTCCCCTCGATGAACCGCGGCACTAACGTATCGGCGGGGCGGGGAGGG
>NC_041393.1:657610782-657646275 GCF_002162155.2 Triticum dicoccoides
CGATGGGCGGGGGGAGTTTGGCGCATGGTCGATTTCTCCAAGTGCAGTCCCACGTGTCAGTGAAGAGGCAAGCCGAAGCGCGTTCCGTTTGCGTGAGCCGTGTGCAGCAGGACCGAATGTGTGTGGGGTGCAATGCGACCGCGACAGAAGTGTTGTGAGTGTACCGCCTTTTTTCCTTTTAAACTAGGTGCTTCGCCCCCTAAAAAAAGGTTGCTTCGCGCGATCCATCGATACTACTACTAGTAATCTGGTAATCCCAACTAAAACGACGCGGCCAGGTCTTTTCCCGCGCGATATGCTGGGAGGTTGGCTTAGTTGGTTTTTTTAGATTTGTCTCGGTTCAATAAAAAGCAGAGTTGGTGATGATGGTGTGCCTGTCATCCTGCAATATAGGCCGTCCGATCTATATCTAACGGATAGGAAGAAAACTATGACAATTTACCCGCACTCCTCTCCACATTTGCAGATAAGGCTTTCCCTTGTTCATCCTTTTCTCCCACAAGATCTTGATCTTCCGTGCAACGCACGGGCATTTTGCTAGTACTCCTACAATATGTATATTATTGTGAAAGTTCATATACACCGGCCGAGATTAATGCAAACACGGTAGATTTTCATTACATTCCGAACTTTTATAAGACAGAAAAATAAAAGAAACCTGACCCTAAACCTATTTTACGGCGGTGACCGACATCCTCCATCTGCGATCTCTATGTACGGGGGCGGGGTTCAAGACCCGTGAAGTGAAGGTGCGGTCTCCGGCGAGAAAGAGTAGAACACGGGATACGGACCGGCCAGTTGGCACACCATGCCCTGCCGCCTCCCATGCCCTACTCATCCTCGGAGGAGTCCCCGACCTCGGCGCTGCTGGACGTTGGACGGCGGCATGTAGGACGCGTGGCTGACGGTGCTCCCGTCGTCGGCCGCCAGCGTGGCCACCGCTTGTGCGGTCGCGTCCGCGTCCGGCTACGCCGCTATTGCGTCGCGAGAGGCGACTTGAGCGAGGGCGGCGACCTCGAGCTTCATCCCCGAAGACAAGCTCTCCCACAGAGCGTTCGCACTTGCGGTCATGGCGGATGTGGTGCCAGGTAGGAGGACGATGCGCTATGGTGTGGAGGTTAGCTGGGCGTTGCCGCTTTAAGTAGCGCATTCCAGTGAGGCCAAGCGTCCGGGTGCGTCATTAAGTCGCCGGAGTTGGCTCCACGGGCACCGACCCTCTTAACGACGACATACGAACGGACGGCATGAATGCGGGCAGCTGGCGCCGGGTGGGAACGCACCGCGCGACGGCGCGAGGGACGAGGGCTTTGGTGTGCCAGGGTAGTCAGCTGCCGTCGTGGCAACGTTGGAGATGCCCTTTGCTCAAATGCGATCCCCACATGTCGTTGAAAAAGCAATACGACCCGGCATGGTCTCAGGTCCAGAGGATGCAGTTGGTCGCGTTACACCACTCCGCGGACGCGTCGCGGTGCCTCATGCATCCTCGACGAGCCGGGTGTTGGGGTGTGTTTGGATTGTGGCCACAGCACAAACGCCACCCTCGGCACACTGAAACCGACCGTGTCTATCGACAATATGAGCGTGTCGCTCACCGCGGTCGCCGTGTCCAGAGGTGGTGCTGGAGTTGCGCCCCGTTGCTGGCCCCAACAACCCACATGAACGGTTGTCGGTGGCGAGGAGGTCGTGGGCCAGCTCCTCCATTGGACTAGTCTGCGCTACGTCGTCCCAATGGGTGTGCCCCACATGTCGGTTTCCCTGTTTTCCCAGCCATATTCGAGCGTCAGTGCTCCGCGTTGCGCATTAGGCCTTTCACTATGTAGGCCAAGCAAGACAACTTATTGTTTATTTGAGCCGTTCAAGTGTAATCATGTGGCGTTTGCTTATTTCTCTTTCCTCTCCAACCCTCTTCTCCATCGATCATGTCGCCCTCCAGTCGAGTCCATCCTCCCGCATGCCTCATTTGAACATTCCGCCGAGTATCATTCGCATGTACCCACCATAGTCCTCTTTCAATAGATCTCCGGACCCCAAGATGAAATCGAGAGGGAACGAGTGGGGGCACGTGATACCTAAGGCGGATTCAAAATTTTGAACCGGTGATCATAGCATCCGCAAATCATACATAAAGGGTATTCAATGTTCGTTTCATTTTTGAACGTACAATATACTCCCTCCTATCCTTTCTACTTTACATATAAGTTTTATGTGTAGTCAAAGTATCTCTACTATGATAAAAAAGGAATCAACATTCAACAACGCCGAATCAATATTGTTAGATTCGTAGGTACTCCTAGATTTGTACTTGAGATGGTTTCCAATTTGACTATTGACAAGATTAATAGTACTCCTTTCACATAGGTGAGTAAGTCATCTTAGGCTGTGCACCATGACCAAGGAGGAGGGGAAAACGAGAGATATTAATGTTTATTTGCTAATTAATAGTATTGCATGCAATGAATCAACCACTGCATGTCATGTTTGATAGTCTCAGGTCATTAAAAGCATGCACACCCTCATCTTATTGGTTCATATGTCAGAAACAAGAAACGAGGTAGAAGTTAATGCACCGCGCCTACGTGTTTTGGGATTATTTGGTTTTCGTAAGATGACTTACACACCTAGACGGAGGGAGTACATGAGATGTATAATGTGAAAATTATATCATTGGAAACTCCTTTCACATACGAAATTGACCATATGCTTTTTGTAAGTTGCATGTCACATTTGGCTACACATTTTGGATGCCCTTAACCGTACCACTTGGTTTTGCTCCTGTGTGCTATCTATACAAATCTCAATTATATTGATCTAAAAAATTATAGAATCAAAGATTAGTAAAAAGGAGGTGATTTTGCCGCGTGGATGGCGGGGGAGGTTTCTTATTTTCGTAGGACGTTGTCCTGGCGGTTCGCTAACATGCGGTCCCACGTGTCAGCGCTTTACCAAGCTGATCTGCGTCCCACATGAGGCAGAACAACGGCAGAAGCAACACGTGGTTAAGTTGAAGAAGATGAGGGAGAAGCAGATTCAGCAACGAGTGAAATGATGGTTGCTTCGTCCCTCCAACTTCTTTTTTTAGCATTATTACTTCACCCCTCCAACTTAACTTCGGGAAAGGTGCATCTTTGTGATTTGATGCCTCATTGCTCATTACTACGCCGACGCCATGACTGGGGTGCTTCACACCGGCTGCTCTGCACAGTATTCCGGTATGGCATGTGGACCCGGTAGCTTGATGTCCCACATGTCGTCGAAAGGGACTAGAAGATTTATGAAAGCGAGCGCTCCACTCTTACGACGGAGGAGTAGACGACACGACGACCCAGTGAACTGTCACTTGTACTGTATAGTACTATAGTTTTGCTGTTTCGCATGATCCATCGATACAAACCCAATTAAACACGAAAGGGCGGGATTTTTCCCGCGCGGTAGATGATACTGGCCATACATTTCAAAGGCAATTTTAATGTATGCAAACTGAATAATTATAAGTAACAATATGATATCTAGTAAAACTAAAAACACATATGATTTATTGTGTTACAGTATAGTAGTAGTGTTGTATTGCATAGTTGTTAGATGTAACATGCGAGAACGTGTAGAGATGTAGTTTTGGAGGGCCTACAGAGAGAAAAGCGTAATACGCTCACCGAACTTCAGAATAAGCTCATTACGGTCACTATATACGTTTTGCGGTGATTATCCAGTCACTTGCTCACAGTTCAGCACCGGATTGCACTCTGTTGACCGGCAAAATAGTCTGCGTGGCGCCATGTTGACTAGTTAAATTGACCATGTTCCTTGTGGGTCCCACCTGTCAATTCGCATAGGGAAAAGGTCAGATAAACACAAATTTACGCAGGCGCGACAAGGCTCCAAGCCGTGCGCGGGAATCACTTGGTTGTGTATGTGTCTGTCAGGGCCTGATGTGTGCGCATGCACGTGTAGGTTGAGCACTTGAGCGTGAGAGTGTGTGTTGGTCGTGTGGTGTACTGGTGTGTGCATGCATGCGTGCGTGTGTGCGTGTGAGTGTTGCGTGCGTGCGTGGTTGCGTGTGTACGTGTGAGTGTTGCGTGCGTGTGTGGGTGCATGTGTTTGCGTGAGTGTTGCGTGGATGGAGTTCGTGTGCATGCGTGCGTGTGTGTATAATCACCACACCAGCTCCTGTGTGTTAAAACAGACGGCTCAGCATACCAATACAAGGCCACCTTGTCCGCTGTGCCCGCGGTCATGACTTCGCACCACCGTCAAAATATTTTTTTGTCGTTTGTTTTCATTCTTACTAGCAAGATGCCCGTGCGTTGCACGTAACATCAAGATACATTTGTATGACTTGTTTATCTTGTGAGAGAAAAGAATGAACGAGGGAAGGCCTTATTTGCAAATGTGGAGAGGTGTGTGGGTACCTTTTTGCAAAATTGCCATAGTTTCTTTCCTATCCGTCAGATATAAATTGGACGGCCTATATTGCAGGATGGCAGGCACACCATCATCACCAACTATTTTTTATAAGAGTGTATTTTATGCATTTTATAATAGTGTAAATGTAGAGTAGATACAAGTCGACAGGTGGGCATGATGTTAGTGAGATAATGTGATGCAACCCTAGAGGTGTCACGTGGAGCGTTCAACTGGTCAACTAGTCATGTCATGAGCAAATACAAAGTTGTACGGTGAGCCCGTGACTGTATAATAACCACTAAACGTAAATGGTGACCGTAATGAGTGGATTATGAAGTCCAATGTATGTATCGTGCTTTCGCTTCAAATACAATGATCGTCATTGCATATATCGCGAGAGAAAGATGAAACACGCATGAATTTTCCGGGGGCTTACTTTTAGAGGAACTGGAGATAGTTTTATGTGCATACGTGAGAGGGGCGTACAGGGGGGCGGTATGCGATGGAGAGAGAGGTGCTCTTTGTTTCTCCTTATTATGACTAACTTTGTATATAGTATAAAAATATACAAATTCACAGTGCGGAATAAATATCATTGTGGGCACAATGCAATGCAAATTAGCGTTTGTACTCCTCCATATAACTTTGTAATGTTGTATATATGTAGAAACTCTAAAATAATTTTTTGGCCACACTTTATTCAAAAGGAATGTTGTATGCGAAATAAACGTGAAGAGAGGGCTTTTTAGATCAATGGGGTACGTGATGTAACATGTGTGAATGTGTAGTTGATGCATTTGGCGGGGCCTAGAGAGATATGTATGTGTATTATGTATTCGAGAGAGGCATGGATAGAGGGGCCGACGAGGGGGCGTGGGAGAGATAGCACGAGAAATGAGGGTGGTCTAGAGAGAGAGAGAGACGAATATGACGTCACGACAAGAGATTCCATTCCCTTGAGTGTGTATATGCAAGGGGGAGGGAATAGAGGCACCAGGAGAAATTTTTTGTGTGTGTGGTATTTGTGATGGTATGTGTGGGTGTGAGAAGATAATGAGACGTGGGGGCAGAGGGTGTGTCACCGCGTGAGGTCTGGTGGGTCGAGGTGAGGCCCTTCGTTCGGTTCCGTCCTGCGCCACATTGGTCGGCCCATGACACGTTTAGGAAGACCCATGGATGACTAGTCGTACAAGACAAAGATAGCAGAATTGTGAAGGACCCTGTGTCCATTGACAAAGCTGGCTTGGATTTGTAACCCTAGGTTCTCAGACTAAGGTAACCCCTTTATCTTTGATATTACTATTCATCCAACCTAAATTTAAGGGGCATCCTACAGAATGCTCTGCTAGAATCATACTCGTCGATTAGGAAGAGAGGTGTGAGATAATGCGTGAGAGACAGGCGTAAAGATAATGTGCGTACATGAGACACGTAGGCAGGTCCATGTATATAGAAAGGGTCGATGAGGATTGTGCGTGTGTATGTTTGCGAGAGGAAGAGTGCTTGTGATAAAGGTTAGTGAAAACGGTTGTAAATGGTTACGAGAGGGAGGGAGGGTTATATCTAGAGAATGTGTGTGAGAAAGACACCTCGGGAGAGAGTGTGTGAGCATGTGTGAGAGACCGCCGATGGATACTGAAACTACACGTAAAAGACTGCTCTACACATTGATTAAAGATATAAATTGTATCCAAATATTAGGATGGGATCATGATATTTGCAATTCACGTAAGGAGTGGTCATTGATCCATCAGACATCTAGATTCTATCGAATTTGAGCATGTCTATGTTATTATTCGACACAATTGATCCACATAGTTAGTATTTTTGAACTCCAGACAATGCATCGCTTTAGCAATCGAATATAAATGTGAGTATAGTTCATGTTGTGTGTGTAAAGCACATTATACATACGAAAGTTACACAATGGACATTTATAAATAGCTACCTATGAACTAGCATACATTTGAATTCAACCTAAGGTGGTTTAAAAAAATCGAATTCAACATGAAGTCCATTCAATTATTTGAATTTGATATCATGACATTTGTAAACCATACCTAAACTATGGGGGTACCAATCTTTGCTCTGATTTTGTACATAATAGCATATGTAGTCGTGTACAAAATAGATTCAAATTTAGCTCCTCCATTCCAAAATAATCGTAGTTATAGGATTTTCAAGTGTCAAAATTTCAAAAGGAAGCGGATAATTTAATGAGGTTTTCAAACATACAAGGTCAAATATAACGTTGTCTATTTTGGTCAATCCTCATAGTTCAAGAGTACTCTAAACGTGAATGCTTGTGTTTCAAAATTTCGAACGAAGCGCCAAAAGAACTTCTACTCGCCCGAAACCGCGTGAGACCAATGTTTGGTAGTACAAGGAAATTACTTTTCTAATAACTCCGACCTGTGAAACCTACCGGCCCGACGTCCAAAGGTCTAAACCGGGGTAGGATTGTAGCTTCATCTAGACGCCATGCAACCGCCTCCGAAAAACATTCATACACAATGGCCGCCTAAGCACACTTGCGCGCGGCCAAAATCGCTCCCGCCCACTATTTGGGACACCTGGGATTACCATCCTACCCCCAACCCGCAGTAGGTCCAAAATTTAAGAGGGGGAAAAGTTTGTACTTTCCCCAAATTTCAAACAAGCGCGTCCCATCTTTTGTTCAAAAAAGCCAAAAACAAGCGCGTCCCAGACGAAACATGGTTCCCCCCCACCCGTCTGATTCCCCATTCGTACTCCGTGGGCGCCAAAACTACCTCTCCACCAGCCGCGAAACCCCGGCATCCTCCGTCCGCCACCCCATCCCACCCATCAACCACCGCCCTCCTCCATCACGTCGGATCCGATACCCCGACATCGTCATCCACCGCAACCTCAACCGCAACGCCCTCCACGGCTAGTAGTTGAAGCCGAGGCCGAGCCGTCCGTACCCGAGCCAGTTCAACCACGCTGTCCTGCGCCTCACCGCTGCCGCTCCAACTTCGCCACCCTCCACCGCATCGGAGATGTTTCTGCTACGACGTCCTTCGCCGCCTTGGATCTGCTTCCCCTCCGCCAACATACAGCCACAGCAACACAGTCAACAGTTTGGCCATGGGTTCGTCCAAGCCTGCACCCTCCAGAACATCGGTTTCCCCGGTAAAAACAAGAAGATCGGCGCGACATGTGGAGGTGACCACACCGGCAACCGAAGAAGGTATTCCTCTTCCCTTATTCGTGCAAATCTTACGTCTCTGCTTGCACGGTATTCATCCCACAGAAGACACTACTTGATCGCTTCTTCTTGATACTAGATATTCCTAGTAACTCGCGATGCACAAGGTTTCTCCTCATATACTATTTCACCTTAGCTAGAGGTCCCTCGCCCCCCTGAATTTCAATTTTTGGCCAGTTGATTCCCAATTAACGGAAGCATTCCCCGGCGTAATAGGCGCTAGTACGACTATTACACCGGGGAAGCAGCGCCTTGGTGTTTATCTTAGGGGCGTCTGTGGCCTAGAGCTACTGGCGCCCGATCTGGAGGTCGGCCGGGACTAAAGGGATGGCTTGGGGGCGCTGCCAAGCACGGCGGTGGTGTGAGGTCGATGGGAGGGCGGGGCGGCGGAGGCACGGGTCTGGGCCGGTGGTCGCTGGCGGTTCGAGAAAGATTGTCAACAGTGACTGGCGGGAGGTAGACGAAGGACATCTGCCCGTTCCTTATAGATCAGACGGTTCATTAAAAAAACTGACTGACCTATTTATTTTCAGTCGACTGTTATCTTAGATATGACCACATGTGGTGGTGTGCTGGAGGAGTACCTGCATTTCCTGTGCTCATATATTACAAAATCATATGGAGTAGAATCTAATTTTGTTTGCCATGCAATGTTGTAGAGCTATCATATATCTCCTGTCATTTATTTTTCAGCCACCGGCTATCTACTACTTTTACAGTGCACTAGTTCTGCACACACTTCACCCATACTCTCACTATTGTGTTTTTATGCAAGGGTATTTCAGAGTCTGCCGAAAGCGAAGCAAAAAAGAAAAGAGACAAGTCGTGCCAGCTTTCTAAGCGGCTAGGCGTGGCACGTTATAGCGCTTTAAAGGGTGCAGTGTCAGTAGATGGAGACAGTAAACATTGCTCTGGAGTTGATGACCTCGCTCGCAATGAACCACCATCCCAGGTGCTTGCTTTAACTTCGCGGTGTCATATGTGGTTGCATGTTCCATATGGTGTCTAGCTTGTATTCGAAAGGCCAAAGTCGGTCTTTATTAAGATAAGGAAAGATATTTTTTACATGAACCACCATCCTGTGAGCACCAGAAGACAAATAGCTAGTCAGGGCACTGGCCGAGCCAGTGACAAGCCCAGCAAAGACAGGCATCACCTGGAAAACAACTAAAAAGCCGCAATGGTGGCGAAGCAGCCCGCCTCCCACCAGGATCTCAGGTCCTAGATGATCATGTTCACCACTCCATCCGGATGTCTAGCTTGTATTGCTTCCAATTTGGTTAAATTGCATCTGCTTAGCTTACACATTATACCTTAGAATATGACATGTTTTTGGTAAATACTAGTACATCTGTGTATTAACCATGTTCTTACATCAAACTAATGTTCTTGTGTATCCCTCATCAATCACTTATGACGAGGCAGGCAGGCAAGGGGACTACTCCTCATTTAGAGAATGCAGCGTCAGCCTCCCGACATGATTCTCAAGAAACAGAAATGCTAGATGAAGATAGTGAACGTAGCTCTGTAGTTGATTACAGCATTTCCCCTACACTAGCATTGCAGGTGATTGCTCTAACTTGGCAGCGTGATATGTGGTTGCATGTTGCATATGGTGTCTAGATTGTAATTCTTCCAATCTGGTTAAACTGCATGTGCTAGTCTGCTTAGCTTATACTCCTGTAAATGTGACATTATACATGTTAATGTGACATGCCTTCCTGTATTTAGTACGTAGTACATTTGTCTATTAAGCATGTCCTTACATAAAACTATTGTTTTTTTGTATCCCGCATCAATCAATATGACGAGACCCCTTTAGTATATGCAGTGCGATATTAGTTGCATCTTTCATATGATCTATAGCATGCGCTGCTTCTAATTTGTTGAAATTCCATTTATGATGGGACGCTTTTAACTTGGCAGTCATATTGGTTGCATCTTTCATGTGGTGTCTAGCTTGCATTGCTTCTTATTTGCTGGAATGGTTTCTGCTTAGTTTACACAAACAGTTGTGAACATGCCATGCCATCCTATTTTTCGTACATATTCCATCCTGGTATCATGTGTTTGCCTTACATCAAAGTAGTGATTGTCAGTATCATGCATGAATGAGTTCTGAAGAGAGAATTTTATTGCTTTTTCTTGTCGGTTTTACTTGACAATTCAAAATCAATAAAGCGGAAGGAAGTTAGCAAGGCAGCGGATAAAGGTGCTCCTTCCAATCGGAGGGCCTCTACAGTTTCTACTCCTCCACACCCCCAAGATGATTTCCAAGACAACACATGCATAG
This sequence comes from Triticum dicoccoides, assembly GCF_002162155.2. Lineage (NCBI taxonomy): Eukaryota > Viridiplantae > Streptophyta > Magnoliopsida > Poales > Poaceae > Triticum > Triticum dicoccoides. The sequence continues at coordinate 657,620,706 of NC_041393.1, forward strand.
ACACTCAACAAAGCTGTGTTTATGATGAGCATGTCTCCCCTAGTGCAGCATCACAGGTGCTCCCTCTAACTTGGCACTGTTATATGTGGTTGCATGTTATGTGTGATGTCTAGCTTGTATTGCTTCTAATTTTGTTGAATTCCATCTGCTTACTTTACACATTATACTTGAATAAGAAACGTGTTCCTGTTTCTAGAACATACAATATCTGTCTATCACACCATATTCTTACATCCAATTACTACTGTTGTGTAACCTGCAACAATCACTTATCATAAGACACGTTTGACTTCGGAGTGTGATATAGGTTACATCTCACATTCTTTTCTAGCTTGTACTACTAATTTGTTGAAATGGCACTTATGACGAGACAGTTTTAACTTGGTAGAGTGATATTATTTGCATCTTTCATATGGTGTCTAGCTTTCATTGCTTCTAATTTGTTGAAATGCCTTCTCCTTAGTTTACACATCATAAGCTGTGAATATGCAATGCTGTGAATATGCAATGCTGTGAATATGCAATGGCACTAATGACGAGAGACCTCTAACATGGTAGTGTGATGTTGTTTGCATCTTGCATATGATTTATTTCTTGTACTGCTTCACATTTGTTTAAACGCAATTTATGCTGAGACACTGTTAACTTGGCAGAGCGATATTTGTAGCATCTTTCATATGGTGTCTACCTTCCATTGCATTGTTTCTAATTTTATGAAATGTCTTCTTCTTAGTTTACACATCATAGTTCTGGTTATCTCTTCCGTCCTATTTTTCAAACATATTACATCCTCCTATCATGTGGTTGTCTAACATCAAAGTTTTATTCGTCTGCATCACGCATCAATTTGTTCTGAAGAACTAAATTGTTATTCGTTTTTCTTGTCGGCTTGACTTAACATGGCACAGAGAAAGAGGAAGAAACAGAGAATGGCAGGGAATGAGAAGCGGATGAATCCTGCAGATTTTGCTAGTACTGATGGTGCAATAGAAGGTGAAAGTCCAGCGGAAAATTCTACAAACACGGCATCCCATGCTACACGAGCTACAAAAAAAGTCAAACAGAAACAAATAGCTGCCACCAAACAAGCAGAGACAGCCCTACTTCTTGCAACACCTACCACAGTACGTACTACCAGCTGCACAACAAACTCGTGCGTCAACTGAGCTAGCAGCACGTTCCCAAGCTCCCTTGCCACCTGACACTACTTCCCAAGCACTCTTGACACAAGACGAGTTGGCAATATCAGATAAACCTTGTGAGCTTCAACAGCAAGAAGGTAGTTGCTGGAGTCAAGTTATAGTTGCATGCTTCTTTATATGTAGTCTCACAGTTTGATGTACACTAACACTTCCTATGTTTGTTGTTGGACTAGCACCTAGGCGCAAGAGGAAACAAACATCAGGGATAATACTTGATAGGTTAACTAAATCTAGAGGAGGAAGAATGGAGATCCGTTTTGAGGCAGGTTTAAAAAGGCCACGTGATGCTATAGAGTCAGCCAAGTTAGTATCAGAGGCAGCGGTTGCCGTTATGTGTCATGTACGTATCCTTCCAACATGGATTCAGTACAGGAATGACAAAGATGAAACCCAGTTCAACACCTTCCTTGACCATTTATCTGTAAGTATGGTTTTGTATGGAAACTAGTAATATCGTCTTGCTCTGTCCCATACTTTCGAGGTTGCTGATAATGAGACTCCCATAATTTCAACAGATGAGGTTCAAGTTGGATAGCCAAGATGATGCAACCAGACAAGCTTGCACCCATGTTTTCAAGTCTGCTCTGCGACAGTATCGGTATAACTTGAGGAAAACTCACTTTGAAGGCAAGGCTAACAGTGAACTTTCCCAAACATCTCCAGTGGAAAATATATCGGATGAAGACTGGAGGGGCCTTGTTAAACACTGGTCTGATCCGAAGTATCAGGTACGTTATATATATGTGATCAGATCACATGTTGAAGTCCTATTGACGCATGTGCCACACAAATCTATCTTCTTGTAGGTAAACTGTTCAAAGAACAAGGCCAACCGTACGAAAGTGAAATTCGAACAGACGACAAGATCTCGTAGCTATATTGCACACTGCGAGGCTCTTGTAATTAGCTGTTGTTTCACTCTTTTTGTTGTACCATATTATCAGATCTATATTGACTTGTTCGAAATACAGAGGAAAGCCCGCAAGGACCAAAAAGTACCTGAACCAAATGCTATGGAAATCTTCAAGGACTGTCACACCAGCAAGAAGAAGGGCATGACTACATCAGTCAAAGCCGTTGTCGTAAGTCCTTAATCCTCATGCCTTTAACTACTACTTACTCTGACTTGTGCCTTGAACTGCATGGTTTGCAGCCAATGTCTATTACTCTTTTCAATTTTATACACAATTATCTTAGCGTATCATTGCACCTTACAAGGTTTAAAAGGGAGGAGTGATGTTCCTTTGATCTTGACCCGTAATCTAGTTCCGTGCTGGACTTGCCCACACAACGTTACAATTGCTGTTTGTCTATTCTCAGTTGTTTTGTGATATGAATGATGTCATACTATGCTTACCATATTATAAACTTCGTCTCTTTATCCTTAGCCCTCAATACAATGTTAAGAAATAGACAATACATTAGCGATGGTACATGGTCATATGTTTGGAACCTGGTTTTATTATGTACTTTGCAATAAAATACAACTAATATTTTACATGGGTTCACCAGAATAAGTTCTGTATATAGACCAAAGCTATTTTGTTTGGTTTTGCTGCCTCCTTAATATCTTCTATTCTGGTACTACTAATGTAAAACCTCAACTTTTCAGCGAGCTAACGAAAAAATGGTGGAACCACCACCTTCTGAAGGTGGCGAGGCAACTATAACCGCAATGTCAGCTCTTGCTGCAGTGGGTCAGTACCTGTCCACTAACAGTGCCAAAAGCACGTTCCTGTGTAATACTGGGTTCGTTGTTAAGGCAATATCGTCCAAACTGCCTCATGATCAAGATATGCAAGCTCAAAGCAATGTTGTATCTGCGCTCCAGACACAAGTCCATTCCCTAACAGAGGCCCTTTGTGAAACAAGGAGAAACATTGCTCAATGTCGTCAAGATATGCATGGTTTTGAAACCAGACTATCAGACATTTGCTATGTTGTTCAGGAGCCTAGGGGAAATAAAGGCGAGGGTTATGGTGTTCCATCGGACAATACAGCACGAAAACGTAACAGTCAGGTCAAATGAACCGAACTTCTGAACTTCTGGTGGTGCATTTATCTGCTAGACTGTTAAGTTTTATGCCAACCTTCCTTTTGTTATATAGTTGTAATTTGTTTTGATGCGATACAAAATTTATTCTTAACGTGCAGTCACCGGCTGAAAAAAACAGCAAGCCATTTTTGTATAGTGTAGGGTGTTCCCTATATTTGCACTGGTGGCGATCTTTGATGCCGAGTGGATGTAATCTGTGCAATCGCCTTAATAGCCTAGCATTAGTTTGGGCCTTATTTATTTCCTAGTCTTCTTTTTCCCTGGTTTGCCAGTGGCCGCAACTACCCATGGCCATATACAGGCCGTAGGATCCATGGTTCTCCTACGGGCCGTCGATAAATGGGCCTGTAATCGGTGGGCCTCGGGCCGCTGATAAATGGGCCTGTAATCGGTGGGCCTCGGGCCGTCGGATAAATGGGTCTACATGGGCCGTAATCGGGCGTAATTGGTATCGGCCCAGCATGGTAACGGGGCGTTAACAGGCCGTAGGACTGCAAAAGCTTAATTCTGTCACAGGCATAACGGGTCGTTAATGGGCCAGAATATAGGACGGACTGGCCAGAAACGGGCCGACTCTTGCCATGGGCCGAATTTGGCTCATTAGGATAACAGGCCAATAATGGGCCGACTCTTGCCATGGGCCGAATTTGGCCCATTTGGGGAACATGCCAGTAACGGGCCGACTCTTGCCATGAGCCGAATTTGGCCCATTAGGGGAACATGCCAGTAACGGGCCGGAAGTAATCGAGGGCCGAAAAGAAGTCCAAGAACGTATGGACCGTCAATAGGACGAAAGCTAACACGGGCTGGAAACGGCCCATGTAAATCACGTGTCGTTAACGGGTACAAAAAAAATTACTGTTCATTATGGGCTAGAGTCACCGTGGGCCTGTAAAGGGCCGAAAGATACGAAGGCCTCATATGGGCCGAAAGACGTCGTGGGCCATACATGGGCCGAAAGTGAAATGGGCTGGTGTTATATTCGACGGGCCACATGACGTTGTTGGGCCGATTTCCTTTAGTGCCTAACGGGCCGTAAAATGGGCTATTTGCGAAGAGACCGTTAACAGGCTTTTCATGGGCCAGCCCGTTAACTTTTGACCAAGTCAAACGGGTCGGCTTTGTAAGCTAAATGGACCAGTGGTGGGCCGTGGCACGTGTCGACATATCATAGGCGCCTATCTGACCCACTGATGAGCTGACACGTGTTTCGTCCGGCCAATAAGAATTTTACACGTGGAAATTTCCCATTGGTCGGGGCTGTTAACGGGTTATCGAATCTAAAACCCGACTCAATAGCTTAACGACGTTCCGTTACGGTGGATGCCACGTGTCGGTCATCCTTGACGAAAGCACTTCTGTGACGTGCGATTTATCGTCATGGAAGTGGACACTTCCGTGATGATAATTATGATAATGTCATGGAACACTTCTACGACAACATAGGTATGATTATCTTGATTCTGTCATAAATTTGTCATGGATGTACATGCATGAAAAAAAAGCGACCTACTGTGACAAACACGTATCATCACGAAAGTGTATTTTTTTTGTGAAAGTTGCAAAATACGTGATCAACAAAATTCCAACAAAAACATATAACACCATATAGAGTACTATAGAGATGTACTCTATATTTTTAAAGTTGTACTATAGAGTTGCACCATATAATACCAAAGGCGGCATACAAAAACCAATGAAACATAGTTTCAAAGACCTCGCCGCGAGCATTACAATGGTGAAAAACAGATCTGAATTCCAACGCTCAATTTGAAAGATATGACTTTTAAAAATAACCGAAACCCCAAATAAACGCACACTAATATAAGGAATTTCTTGCTCACGCGAACATTCTATTAGTTAGTGCTTGGTCATGAATAAAAACAAAATAAGGACTACAAGTCTGCATGCATGTATGAGAGCCGAGCGATACGTACTTTTTAGAATTAGTAAAATACAGTGGCGCTAGCATCAATAAGTTTTTTTTTTGTCGTATCACTATCTTTTAACAAATACATCATTGATCGCTACCTTCTAGTAGGCTACCAACGATTTGTTTTTCCTTTTGGTTTCTGCGTTTTTCACTCTTATATTCTATATATTATTTTTTAATGAAAGACAAAGTTTGATCAAAAACACTATTGAAAAACAAGTTCAGGAATTTAAATAATTTTTTTCCAATTTAAAAATGTCAATGAATACGGAAATGTTCTAATATACAGTGAAGAATTTTTTAGTATGTGATGATCATTTTCTGAATACACACTGTTTTTTTAATTTACATTGAACATTTTATAACATATAGTGAATTTTTTATATGCAATGAGCTTTTTAAATTATACACACTGAACATTTTCTTAATACGAGCTGAACATTTTTTATAGAAACTTAATCCTTTTTGGTTACAATGATTTTTTTTATATATGGTAAAAAATTATAATATGAACTAAACTGTTTTAAAACGCATACTGAACAACTGCGGTGTATTAAAAAAATCGCAGATTAGAATGCAATATTCATGATTAAAAAAATTCGCCACGTATTTAAAAAATGTGCAAATTTTGAAAAAATGCTGAAGAATTGAAATTTCATCATAAATTGGAAAAAGGTTCAGATTGTTCTATGAAAAAGTAAAAGAAAAAGAAAAAGAACAAAAAAATCAAAGAAAAACCAAAATACCAATAGAAAAAATAGAAAAAAGAGAGAAAAAAACGTTTGCAACCATCCCTAAATGGCCAGAAAGGTTCCTCAAACAGAGTCCCAAAACCCCACGGTGCTCTTCCTCATGGCCTCCACGCGCGGCCGCCGGTGCTGCAGCCGCCAATGCTCCTCATGTGTGGACGCGGCGGCCCCCCATGGCTCTTCCTCCCACAGCCGAAGCGGGCCGCCGGCGCTCCTCCACGCCTCATGGTGCCCACCTCCTCCTCAAGAAGCCAGTACAAGCTGACAATAACATTTACCTCTCCCTCTCTCTCTCTCTCTGAGTCTGAGAATGACGAGCTTTGTACGTGGCCGTAGAGAGGAATGGGATAAGTTCATTCTCGCTCCACGTCGTTCGTGCTGAGAAAACTTGGAACGAGCGAATGAAACAGATGATGTGGCAGGACCCGTTCACCAAGATTCGTATAAGCTATCGGATAGTAAATGGAGAGTTCGCTCGGATGCATAAAAAAGTGACATCAGATTTATAGTTTTTTAAAAGTTTTGAGAATATACCATGGTTTTTTAGAGACCACGATTTTGAATACTTTCATGTGTTTGGAGCAAATAAAAAATGAAGGTTTCATAAACTGTAGTATTCCTGGAACTGTAAACTGTGGTTTTTCCGCTGCATTTGAAAAAGTGGTCCTGGACTCTTTTTAAAACTAGATAATTCCCCGCGCGTTGCTGCGGAAAATATTGCCTACAATTGTGTTTTTACACGGCACACTAACTCCCTTAAAAGGACCAAAATGAATAAATGATTTTGCTTGGTCAAAAATACTTATACTGTTCAAAGTTTGAACAACAGAGGAGAATCAAATTAGAGGATTATAATGGAAATTTAGCAGCAGAACCAAAGGTTCTTGGCTTCGATACATGCCTCCATCTCGGCTTATTCTGCAAGTGGAAAAAACTTTCAAGTTACAACTGAAACATCACCACCTAGCTATAACCCCAAGTTTGAACTCTCACTTGCATTTACATTGATTCATCCCTCAACAGGAGGTAAACATATACCATTAGTCTTCAAATCATAAGGCTTCATCTTCTAAACATTCCTTGAAATTATTAGAGAAATAGGGATATAAAAAAAACATCATCTGATACAGTGTGTATAGGCATGGAGGGACAAAATGTGTCCACCTTCCTTCACTTTCCTCATAGTAGAGAACAATATAAGGAGGAGAGTTAGCAGATATTAACACATGAAAAACACTCAAAGGCAACTTCATAGTAGAAAACACTATAAGGATTGCGAGTTAGTAGCGGTGTGCATACACTTTGATGTAATGCCTGATATTAACACATGAAAAACAGCAAAAGGCAACTGTAAGTAACCTGTAAACGTCAAGGTACTGATATTATTCAGAGAAGATAGATTAATGTTGCATCATCACTAATTAGTACATGAACGACAAAAAAGATTATGGATGTCATATCAAAGTAAACTTCTGTACTATTGTAAAGTAACTTCATCAGACATTTTCAACAATACCCAATAGTAAGATATGTGCACATGTGGTCCTGAAACAGGAATAGAATAACATCAGTTGCATCACTTGGAGACGATAGCACTGCCTTCCTCAATGGTTCAGCGACATGGTTGATAAAATTCAGGGTCTTGCGCCAACAAAATGTATTAGAGAAAATTAGATGAACTGGTCGCATTTTTTCACACCTTAATTTGTTTGGAAGGGCGGAGGGTGGGTCTCTGGGTAGTTACACAATTATCTTTCTGCAGATCATGATGTACATGTGGGGGAACCCCTCGACACACCAGTGCCCCGTATCTTGATCAAGCCCACAGCCTGGCCGGCTGCTGCTATCGCTGGCCGCCGTGTGCTATGGGCGTTTATCAGATGGCAAGAGTGCTGTAGGAGAGAAATAGTTCCATGTATTAGGCATTGCTTTGACAGATAATTACATGGGAGTGCGGGCATGACGCCCATCAGATCTGCCTGCACCTTTCTCATACATTTGCCAAAACTCAAAAGAAGAAATTGCCAAATCGTACCTCTAATTAAGCAAACAGAGTAAATTGCAAAAAACCACCACATTTGTGGACTCTAATTCAAAAAACCACCACGTTTCGCTTTTTTTGCAAAAGACATCCGGTATTCAGTAATCTTTTTTCAAAAAACCCTGATCGCTCGACTAAGCGCTCTCTGACACCGAATCTCACAAGGCAGGGCCCGCTTTATGTGATGACTGCAACACAAATTAACGCCGTTTGCTCAAAACGTTAGTTGGACATGTGCCCGGTCAGCTAGATCTTCTTCCCATCGACGCAACAAATCCGGCGAGATGTAACCCGGCGTGGTCTCCTTGGTGGCGGGCGACTCCGTCGGCCACCCTCCTGCGCTCGCGTCCACTTGCTTGGACACAGTGAGGTGGAGGCCACACCGTTCGGGGCGGCTGCAGCACCACTACGGCGAGATCCTCGGGCGGCCAGAGCACCACCGAGCTCGCCGACGAGCAGCAGCGGTGCGCGACGGTGTTCGGCGCGAGGGGCTCGGGGAGAAGGGGAAATAGCACCGGAGCTCACCTTGGGCATGGAGGCGAGGTAGGGAGAGGCACGGAGGCGTCATCCGTGCAACGGCGACTGACAGCCAGAGAACGGGCTCACGAGGAGACAGATGGAAGATGAGGGGAAACCTGGGGTGCGAATCCGAAGCGTGGTCGTGCGCATCTTCATAGGCGCCGCTGGGAAGCGAGGGAGTCGCAGGGAGGACGCAGGGTTCATCATGGCCGGAGATCAGGGCCGGTGGCCGACGGACATGGTCGGGAAAGAAAGGATGTGAGCGTCAGCTTGTGGGCTTCGAGCCGCCATTCATTCTACGAAGAGGTCAAGCGCGAGTAGGCGGGGCTTTTCGACAAGGTGGCTATCACAGGGATGGCCGTTGGCCGCGGCGGCGACGACGGCAGCGCTGAGCGCGAGCCTGGAGCTTCGTGCGTGCGCGCGACGAGCACTCTCCAGTGGATTTGGTGCGCGCGAGGAGCACGCTCCAGCTCGGGTGCTGCGGGAGGGCACGACAACTGTCATGGGACGTTGCAGCTCGGGCGTGTGCGACCTCGGCGACGGCCATGGCGGGGCGCAGCTCGGGCGTTTGACTCGTCGCGCGTCAGGCGGCGTCAGGGCATGGCGTGGTGCAGCTCGGCGTGGGTGACCTGGGCGACGGCCATGGCGCACGCAACAGCCGTGTCGGGGCTTGGGCACTGTTGAGATGTATATTGCATGTGTGTTTCTTGTACAACAAGTCTACCTCCTTCCTTGTATAGTTGAGGTCTAGACTCCCTTTGTACCTATATATATATACGTGCATACGCATCCGATGAATATATCGTGAGTTGCACCAATCCTCTACATGGTATCAGCCTAACTAGGTCCTCCCGCGCCGCAACCCTAGCTGCTCCCGCGCGATCCCTCCTCCCGCCGCCGATCTCGCTGCTGCTGCGTCTTCACGCGCCCCCCAGATCGCCGCTACCTCGCTTCCGCCTCTGCATCTCACGCTCGCCTCCCAGCCGCGAGTCGCTAGCTTCCCAGCCATGAGCCGCTCGCCTCCCTGCCGCGTAGTCGCTCGCCTACCTGCATCGCCTCGCTCCCTCCCAGCTCCACGTCACCAAACCCTAACCTCCCGTCGCCATGTCGCACTCGACCCGCTCTGCCCGCAGCAACCCCTTCGCGTCCTCCGCTGAGGCCGGTTCTCTCCCCAACCCGGCTTACATCCGCGATGTCCCAATCTTCGACCGCGTTCCGATCAAGCTATCCCACACGGAGGCCAACTTCTATGCATGGAAAACCTACTTTAACCTCCTCTTCCGTGAGTACAACCTCCGTGACCACATCGACGGCACCACCAACTTCCTCGCCATGCGTCGCGATGAGGATTGGATGGCGGTTGACGCCACCATCATCCGGTGGCTCTTCCTCACCGTGTCCAAGGACATCTTTCACACCGTTGTTCGCGACGGTGATGATGCCTACACGGTATGGACGAAGATCATCGGCCTCTTCACCGACAACAAGCTCCAACGGATCGTCTTCTTGCAGCAGGAGTTTTTGGTTGCCACCAAAACGACTCCTCCATCGACGCGTACTGCATGCGCCTCAAGACTCTCTCTGACGAGCTCCATGACGTCGGCTTCAAGGTTGGGGACGAGCTTCTCCTCTCCACCCTCACCGCCGGCCTCAACGAAGATCTCGGTAACGCTGCGTCCAATCTTACTCTTATGGCTAACCCTACTTATGAACGGGCGGTCGCCTATCTACGCCTTGAGGAGCGCCGTCTGAAGAACCTGCGGGCTCGCGCGGTCCATACCGCCTTCGCCGCTGGCTATTCCTCCGGCGGGTCTACATCAGCACCTCCCGCCGGGGGCCACGGCGCCTCGCTGCCCCCGTAGCCCCGCCCGCCCGTGCCGCCAGCACCCACTGGTGCGGCTGGCTACGGCGCCCCCTACGGCGCTCTCCTGCCTCGTCCTCCGGCGCCGGTACCCCCGCCTCAACAACAGCAGCAGAACCAGGGCGACCGGCGCGGCCGTGGTGGGCGCCGTGGTCGTGGCAACCGCTCCAACAACGGCGGCGGTCAGCCGTGCAACGGCGATCAGCAGCAGCAGCTCCCTTCACCGCCTTGGAGTACCGGCCACAATCCCTGGACCGGGGTTGTGCATGCTTACACGATGCCGGTTCCCCGCGCTCCACTCCCGGGTCTTCTCGGGCCTCGACCAGTGACGCACCAGGCCTTCTACGCCGCTCCTCAGCCCGGCGCCGCTGCACCACCGCCTCCCCCCTACCCTACATCATTCGGCTATGGCGCGCCGAACCCTAGTGGGGGGGGGGGTGACGGGGTTCACTGGCTACCCCACTCGGCCGGTCTCATATGACCCGGCCCTGCTCTCGGCGCTGCAGTACACGCCGCAGCCCGGCTCCTACACCGGCGGTGGCGATTGGTTCATGGACACCGGTGCATCATCTCATATGGCAGCCTACCCGGGTAACCTTTCCTCCGCATCTCCCGTTCACACTTCTTCCCGTATCATCGTCGGTAACGGCGCTGGTCTCCCCATTACTCATGTTGGTTCTACTCCTTTTCCTTCCCTGTCTAGACCATTATCTCTTAATAATGTGCTCGTGTCTCCCCAACTTATTCAGAATTTAGTCGCTGCTCGTAATCTTTCCCGTGATAATTCTGTAACTGTCAAATTTGACGAAGTTGGTTTCTCTGTTAAGGACGCCCGTACCCGGATGGTTCTTCACCGATGTGACAGTCCCGGCGACATGTACCATGTCCAGTCTTCATCGTCTTCACGTGCTGGACCTCTCGCTCTTTCCACCGGCGTCGATCTTTGGCATGCCCGTCTTGGCCACCCTAGCTCCACCGCACTTTGTCAAATAGTTAAGGATTTTTCTTTTTCATGTAATAAAGCGGATGCTCATTCTTGTCAAGCATGCCGCATGGGCAAACATGTTAGACTCCCGTTTAGTTCCTCATCGACAATTGCATCTTTTCCTTTTGAATTAATTCATAGCGATGTATGAACATCACCTATCACAAGTAATTCTGGTTTTCTATATTACCTTGTTATTCTTGATGACTACTCTCACTTTGTGTGGACTTTTCTGCTTCGTAGGAAATCCGACGTTCCTGCTACTCTTCTCGCCTTTTATTCCTATGTGTCTACACAATTTGGTCGTCCCATACATGCTCTTCAAACTGACAACGGGAAGGAATTCGACAACATCACCATCCGCATGCTTCTCTCCAACCACGGCACTATTTTCCGGTTAACTTGTCCATATACCTCCCAACAGAATGGCCGGGCAGAACGAGTTCTTTGCACTCTTAATGATTGTGTCCGCACTCTTTTGTTCCACGCCTACATGCCACCCCGGTTTTGGCCGGATGCACTTGCCACCGCCACACTTCTTGTTAACCTTCGCCCTTGTCGTGTCCGTTGGAGTTATACACCTCATCATCTTCTCTTCGGTTCCCCTCCGTCCTATGATGGTCTCCGGATTTTTGGTTGCCTCTGTTATCCTAGTGTCGCCGCCACCGCCCCTCATAAACTTGCTCCTCGTTCCTTGCCTTGTGCCTTTCTTGGTTACCCGGCTAACACTAAAGGCTACCGATGTTATGATCTGGTGTCTCACCGTGTCATCACCTCCCGGCATGTTTACTTCGACGAGCTTTGTTTTCCTTTTGCACAGGAACAGTTGATGGCACCACCTGCAGGAGATGATCCCGCCTTGCCTGTATCTTCTCGCCGCCGCGCTGCACTGAGCCCTGCACTGCCGGCCTTGCCAGCTCCCTTGCATGGCGCGCTGGACACGCCAGCTTCGCTGGGCTCGTCGGCCTCGCTGGCCTCTTCGCCGGGCACCCCAACCACGCCGGCCTCTTCGCCAGGCACCCCGGTCACGCCGGCCTCTTCGTCAGGCTCGCCCGGCACCCCGGCTCCTTCACCGACTACGCCGGGCCCCCTGGCCTCATCGGCTGTTTTGCCGGGTTCGCCGGCCTCTTCACCAGCATCCTCACCGAGGCAGACGCCCGGCGCGTCATCTTCTAGCGCCGCGCCTGGGTCGCCCTCGGCTCCTGCAGCCCCGGCTGCTGTCTTACAGCCCGCCGGCCTGACTACCCATGCACGCATGGGGGTTCATCGGCCGAGTCTTCGTTACTCCGCCGACGAGTATGCTTGCCCTGCCTCCACGGTGTCGCTATCGCCTCTTCCGACCTCCGCTCGTATGGCTCTTCGTGATCCACTTTGGTACGCAGCGATGAAGGAGGAATTTGAGGCCTTGCAGCGCAACGCGACTTGGCAGCTTGTTCCCCGTCCCCGGCACGCCAACATCATTACCGGGAAGTGGGTGTTCAAGCACAAGTTTCACCCCGATGGCACACTCGACCGCTATAAAGCTCGTTGGGTGGTCCGAGGCTTCCGACAGCATGATGGTATTGATTTCACGGATACATTCGCCCCGGTTGTCAAGCCCGGGACGATTCGCATTGTCCTTCAGCTAGCAGTATCTCGTGCCTGGCCGGTGCATCAAATGGATGTCTCCAACGCATTCCTCCATGGACATCTCGAGGAACAGGTGTATTGTCAGCAGCCGACAGGATTCGTCGATGACACTCGTCCGGAGCATGTTTGCCTGCTGTCCCATTCCTTATACGGGCTCAAGCAGGCTCCCCGCGCTTGGTACCAGCGCATCGCAGCGTTTCTATGTCAGCTCGGCTTCCGCTCCACACGCTCCGATGCTTCGCTGTTCATATACCGACACGGTGATGCTACTGCCTACCTGCCCCTTTATGTCGATGATATCATCATGACAGCTTGCTCTAGTGCTCTTCTTCGACAGCTGACCGATCGTCTTCGCGCTGAGTTTGCCATTAAGGACTTGGGTCCTCTGCACTACTTCCTCGGCATCGAGGTTCTTCGCCGTCCGGATGGCTTCTTTCTTCATCAGCGGAAGTATGCTCATGAGCTTCTTGATCGCGCTGGGATGCTTAATTGCAAACCCGCGACTACACCTGTCGACACGAAGGCCAAGCTCTCCTCCATAGACGGCGTCCCTGCTCCGGATGCTCCGTTCTACCGGTCTATTGTGGGCGCTCTTCAGTATCTCACGCTGACACGACCGGAGCTCCAGTATGCTGTCCAGCAGGTCTGCTTACACATGCATGCTCCTCGTGATGCTCACTGGACCGCGGTCAAACGGGTTCTCCGTTACATCCGCGGCACTATGGATCTCGGATTGACTCTTCATGCTTCTCCTGCTATGGACATCACCACATACTCTGATGCTGACTGGGCGGGCTGCCCCGACACGCGACGTTCCACCTCTGGGTACTGTGTTTATCTTGGACCGTCCTTGATCTCCTGGTCGTCTAAACGGCAGCCCACTGTTTCTCGCTCCAGCATTGAGGCCGAGTATCGAGCGGTGGCTAATGTTGTTGCAGAGTGCTCCTGGCTTCGTCAACTTCTTCATGAGCTCTCTTGTCCTGTTGACAAGGCCACGATTGTTTACTGTGACAACGTCTCCGCGGTTTATCTCTCCGCCAACCCGGTTCATCATCGTCGCACCAAGCATATTGAGCTGGATATTCATTTTGTTCGGGAACAGGTAGCTCTTCGTCATGTCCGAGTTCTCCACGTGCCTACTTCCCAACAATTTGCGGACATCATGACCAAGGGATTGTCTACGGCGCCTTTCGAGGAGTTTCGATCCAGTCTTTGCGTCGGTCGTAGCGACGCTTCGACTGCGGGGGGGTGTTGAGATGTATATTGCATGTGTGTTTCTTGTACAAGAAGTCTACCTCCTTCCTTGTATAGTTGAGGTCTAGACTCCCTTTGTACCTATATATATACGTGCATACGCACCCGATGAATATATCGTGAGTTGCACCAATCCTCTACAGGCACAATGGCGGCGGCTGGCTGTACGCCCACAAACTGCTCGATCAAATGCATAGGAGGAAACGGAAGCAAAGAAGGTGACAGGTGGGCCCTACCTGTCATTTGACAGGCTAAACAAACGGTGGGAGAATTTGATGCCACGTCAACCTGACCGGTGGTACCCACTCATCAGTTTCTGTGTCAAACTGCTCTTATTGACTCATTAGCATTTTTTGCAAACTGTCAGCACAATATCAGATGTTTTTTGCAAAAAAAAAAACATGGTGGTTTTTTGATTTAGGGTCCACAAATGTGATGGTTTTTTGCAATTTACTCAAGCAAACAAGGTTGATCTCGCCATGGACGTCGAACTGCAATCAGTTTATTGGGCAACCAAATTTAGGTCGCTTGTTGGCACTCTATCCACTTGATTTGGTACATGCTGATCCGCCATGGACGTCGAACTGCAATCAGTTTATTGGACAAACCAAATTTAGGTCGCTTGTTGACGACTCTACCCGCTTGACATTGGTACCTGCTGATCTGCAGCGGCAGTGCGGCTAGTCCAGATCCGATAACCATGAAATCGAGGAGAGGGTCGGTGAAAGTTGGAATGGGAGGAGAGGATCGGGATGGGAGGAGACAGATGGGATACGTAGCCAGGAAAGGGAAGAACAAACGTCATGAAGAGAAGGGGGAAAGATTGGGCTGTGGGCGTTGCTTGGAATTTGGTGGGGAAAGGAAAAACGTGCGTACTCATGTAGAGAGGACCGGTCCTATCCCATTCTGTTCGCTGGTCAAGCGGTAACAGATGTTGATCTGGCAGGGCTGCTGTTGTGGTTGGGCCCATCTGTAAGCCGGTAATAAAATGTTGACGTGGCAGGTTTGCTGAGGTGGATAGACTGCATGTCAAGAGAAATAAAATAATGGGGATGAACTATTTAGGTATTATAGATAAAACAAGAGAAAACTTCGGGCAGAGAGAGAGAGAATATGTAGGTCAAGATAAGAACTGATGTGATCGCGGCCTTTGATTTTTGACTATATAAAAGTATGGTAACGAGTTGTACTAATATATATCCTGATTATTAGTTGTTTTGGTAGATTAGTTTGTGTTTCATCGGTCCCTCGGGTCCATCTGGCAACCTGCGACTCCTCCGTCGTCTCTGCAACCATACGAAAGGTATGGAGCACACTCGTATGCAGTATCTAAGTCGGTGTTTACATGTCTTGTAACTTGATCTTTGTTTTGTTTCGTCGCAAAAAAAACTTGATTTTTGTTATATAAATGAGACACATATTTATACCATGAAAAAAGAGAGATATGTTGTGTGCAAGTGGTTGGGAAGCTTGCTCTGGTTTCTGTTTTTTTTTTCTTCTTCTGAAAAAACTAGCTGTCCACGGTGTATGGTTTGCACGATGAGCTGGATAGCATCTGAGTAAAATAGTTGTTTAACCAGGCTAAACCTTCCAAAAGAACTATAGTATTCGGAAGAAACCTTCGTGATGTTTCGGCCCACTTAGAACCTGCCATGTCATTGCCGTCTACCAGTCTCGATCCAAAATTCACAGAATCAGTATGACAGTTGTTGCTTCAACTACTTGTGCTCCATCACGTCAAGGGAAAAAACTACGTGCCACGCGCTGTAACATCATCCTGTTAAGAGTTTCCTTGTTTCTCAAGAATCTCACATGGATCCGAGACAGAAAAAAAAAATCTGAAGTGAGAGCGTGGATAGGTGGAACTGGAATAACAGCGAGTGGCTACCACACTCCCCATGATCCATATGTATAACTAACACGGGAAAGTAGGGTTGTGTAGGAAGAAAGAAGGTTAACGTACGTGCTGGCATGTGCGCTTACGGGAACAGCTAGCGAATAGTACATGGAAGTTGGCAAGTTGCGTGTTCCTTGCACAAGCCAGTTCTCTTCAACCCGGATACATTTCTCGTCTCCTAGCTGGAACTGAAATAAAGTAGGGCAAGAAGGCTCTGGTTTCGTCTCCTCGGTCGAAGACTTGTAGGGTGGCGGGCATGTGGTAGGTGCGCACGATCGGCACATATATCCGGCGCATGTGGCAGCTTGTTTATTCCCTCGTTTCCTGTGCCATATCATATGCACGGCGAGGTTGGTTGAACGTTGTAAAACAAGTGGTTTACGTCGCGTGAGCGGCGAGAACAAACGTGTGGCACAGTGCGGGGATTGTTGATGAGAAGACGGAGGTTGCCGCGTGTGCATGCATGTGTGTTCTTTGTTATTGTTAAGAGGATAAACGGGATTCTCGCGAGTCAAAGTACCTACATGGGGATCGGTTGGGTAGGAGTAGGACGACGGCCTAGCCGACACTCTCCGTGATTACCTTTTCGACCCCTTTGTTCTTTACGCATGCATGATCGCGACGTTGCAACACTCCCTTGATAGCTTCCGCTCTGGTTCTTATTAGTAGCCTTGTCTTGTTCAGTGTCTGATATATGATGAAATGTACCGTTCAAATCAATCGATAATATCCGAAGGGTCGGTATATATTCCTATATATCATTTCCACATGCATACAGAAGGGAAGGTTCGAGACAGATCATTCGTGTTTGGATGGTTGCAGGCATTATCGATAATTGGATCCATCATCGATGTGTAGTGGTCAAGTGGTGTTCTGGTGTGTAGTGTACTGATATGTATATATTGCATCTTCGTGTAACCAGATCAGCAATACCCCGTGCAGATAGTATTATTTATATACCCACAGGATCACATTTTCAAAGTCGCTGGTAGTACATGGTTTACCAGAATGAAATAACAATCGTTGGTACATTCCTGTTGGGCTCTCATTATCGGTGGCTCGGTGCTGTGCTCAATCATGCATATGAAACGTTCCTTCGAATAAAAATAGGTGCGGAAAACCACGCATCAACCGTTAGAAAACTAGCCGAAGCCGCCGTTATATACCCCCCGTCGAACCTTGAGCCCAGCACCACACCATCTCACGAAGCAACTACCTAAGCTAAGCCTAGCCAAAGCTTCTCTAGCTTCGGTAGTCCAGGAAACATGAGGCTCGCAGTGGTTCTCCTGTGTGCCCTGGTGGCCGTCCAGGTCGCGCTCCTCGCCGCGCCGGCGGATGCCGGCGAGCTGGTGGTCGGGTACTACGACAAGAAGTGCAGGGGCGTGGAGAACGTCGTCCAGTGGCATGTCAGGAGGGCGCTCAAGACCAACCGCCGCGCCGGTGCCGCCCTCGTCCGCCTCCTCTTCCACGATTGCTTCGTCAGGGTACGTACATTTCGTGCATGGAGCTTATGTGGTCGACATACGTGTCAATAAAATTAACGTGCGGAGCGCAAATTTAGTTTACAAGCACGCCAAGTTCCTGGCAAAAATGAACCGAGACGGATTAGCAATGCTCGCCAACTGAACTTGTCATACTCGCGAACAAAAATGTCGTGAGAAATGTTCATTTTGCCACGACTAAAAATATGACCTTCACTGGATAGTTAGGTCCATATTGCATAATATAACGATGACATGCATGCATGCAGGGTTGCGATGCCTCCGTCCTCCTTGACGCGTCCCCCGAGAACCCTCACCCGGAGAAGGAGGCGCCGGTGAACATCGGGCTGGCGGCCTTCGACCTCCTGGAGGAGATCAAGGCGGCCGTGGAGGACAGGTGCCCCGGCGTGGTGTCCTGCTCCGACATCCTCATCTACGCGGCCCGGGACGCGGCCCACGCCCTCAGCAACGGGAACATCCACTTCGACGTCCCCGCCGGGCGCCTCGACGGCCTGGTCTCCTCGGCCGCCGAGGCCCAGGCGGAGCTCCCGGACTCCACCTTCACCGTGCAGCAGCTCATCGACAACTTCGCACGCAAGGACTTCGACGTGGAGGAGCTCGTCATCCTGTCCGGCGCGCACTCCATCGGCGTCGGCCACTGCTCCTCCTTCACCGGCCGCCTCACCGCGCCCCCGGAGCAGATCAACCCGGCCTACCGCAACCTGCTCAACCACAAGTGCCACCAGGGCACCAACCCGGCCGTCGTCAACAACGTCCGCGACGAGGACTACGAGACCGTCGCCAGGTTCATGCCCGGGTTCACCAGCCGGGTGCGCAAGATCAGCGACTTCCTCGACAACACCTTCTACCACAACAACCTTGCCAGGATCGTCAGCTTCAACTCCGACTGGCAGCTCATGACCCACACCGAAGCCAGGGGCCACGTCCACGAGTACGCTGACAATGCCACGCTCTGGGACGGGGACTTCGCCGACTCCCTGCTCAAGCTCAGCAAGCTGTCCATGCCCGCCGGGAGCAAGGGCGGCATCAGGAAGAAGTGCAGCATCGCCACCCACCCTCTCTACTAAACAAGTCGTATGCATGCGTGAACAAGGTCGATCCAACAAACTGAAGAAACTTTGCCCCTGGCGGTGTGCAGATTTCTTCAATAATCATGTGTTTTTTCTGGTTCAATCCATTCTTTTGATTCCCATTGGTTGTGTATTTTATTTACGACAACATATATGTATCACGGTAATTAATAAAATTAAGGTCCTGGCAAATGACAATGTATTACAAATGACCTTTCAAGAAAAATGTATTACAAATGATTATAGATATCAACGTGGTTGGTGAGTCGTGACGCTACAAGCATAAAGGGTAGACCGTGAACTCAAAGCTCACATGAGCGAGCATGCACCTACCCGAGAAATCCTACCAACCAGATGATGACTGGTTTATTTGGCTTAATCAAAGTTCATACTATTGAATTATAGATGGGCCATGGCCCCATCTACATCTATACCTTCTATACCTACTAATAAAATAAATAGGTATTTTTGGTCCGTCATGCTATTTTGCACAAAATCCCCTTAAATTTTTGATAATAAACTCATAGTACATATTAATCGATTTTTAAAAAATACATAGCTTTTAAACCCTAACTCCAAATTTACATGTTATATATGAAATTTGATTAGAAAAATATGTAGAATCTGAATATGATATTATTTTTAACTGTTGGCCATTTAAAAAAATGCTATTTACGATGAAACCTTAATGAATAGAGCATGATCGGTCTTTCCTTTATACCGGTGCCACTCCGAATTGAAAATGAACACTTCGGCAAAACCAAGATGGGGAACAAAAATAATATCTATAACCACGCATGCACGCCTCGTCAAAAACTTCACAGAAGAAAATAGGTTTATCATCCTATGCCGAAAGGGAGACGTCTTAAGATTGACAACACTCAAATGTGTTGTGATGGTGTGAACACTGAGGCCAGTGTCGACAAGAGTGGGAAGAAGGATAAATAGAAACACAGATGAGATGCCATATGTTGAAATAAAGGACATGGACCTACGAATTCATGGCTATTAGATTAATGAGTGTTTTTTCACCCGTTGCAATGCACGAGCTCATTTGGATCGTATACCGAGAGGGAAATGTCTTAAGATTGAGAACATTCAAATGTGTTGTGTTGATGTCAACACTGAGACAGCGTCCACGAGAGTGAGAAGAAAGAGAAATAGAAACACAGATGGGATGCCATCACTAGTGCAGAACCGGGCTTTAGTGCCGGTTCGTGACGGCCTTTAGTGCCGGTTGGCGAACCGGCACTAAAGAGTGGGGACTAAAGCCCCCCCCCCCCCTTTAGTACCGGTTCGTCACGAACCGGCACTAAAGTGCAAACACGTGGCACGAGCCAGGCCCATGTGCGTGTAGGACATTAGTACCGGTTGGTAACACCAACCGGTACTAAATGTTTGGGTGTTTTTTTTTAATTTTTGCTTTAATTTTGTGTTTTCAATTTGGCTTTATTTTCCATTTAATTCTTTTTTGTTTGCTGGTATTTCAGGATACTACAAATTGTACACGTTATGCATATATATTAAATAGATTTTCTCGTACGTAGAACCGCATATATATATATATATATATATATATATATAATATATATCATCGAATGTCTCACAGCCAACACCATTAACTATTCACACATATACACATATATATACATATACAATTTCTACTACATGTTGCCTTGGTGCCTTCGGAGTACGATGACAAGTGGTTCATGGGGCGGTAGCGGGTAAAAGTATTCTCCTTTCGGATCTATGACCTGGTCGAGCAAAAATCCGGCTATTTCCTCTTAAAGTGCTTGTATGCGGTCCGATGGTAGGAGCTTATCCCGCACCGATCTGAACTATTAAGAAGGAGATCAATATGCATGTGTGTTAGTTGTGTGACTAGATATCGATAATGGTGTGAATAGTGTTCTGACAAAAACGTACCCAGTCCTGTCTATCAGATCTGCTCCTTTCGCACGTCATTATGCGAATGTTCTCGCAAACGTAGTATGCACACTGATTATTCCCTTTCGCCTGCCTCAGGGCCTTTATGAGAATGGAATTGAATCAGATAATGATTAATCAAGCATAATAATTAATTAATGATATTGAAACAAGAATTAAAGAGATGGTAGCTAGCTAGTACTACTTAATTACTTACCTTGGGTCGATGCCAAAACAATTTTTTTTCCCATTCTCCTGGAGTCACCGCGATGAAATTTGCCCATGCCCTGCCCGCCGGCAAAGAAAATTAATAAAGGGGTTATTAAATAGTTCATATCAGGAACTAATAGTTAATAATGATTGAAATTACCTGTTGACTATCCCCTTCACGATGGTGTAGTCTTTATCTTTTTTAGTTAGTGAGTCCAGTAAATCAACTTTTTCTTCCTCAACTTTATGTCTATCAAGACCCAGTGCCAACTGCATACGCACACGTTTGCATGTCTTAATTAAGCGGGCATGTGCATAAAATTAATCAACTACCGTAAACCGTATACACTTAATTATTAACATCTAGCTAGCTAGTAAGCAAAAACAGAATTTGTAGTACAAGACAGTGTGACTCACGGGAAGTTGTAAGGAAGTAGTATATTTTCGAAGGTATTGAGGCGCTTCAAGAACTCTAGCATGCTTTCCTCTACAGCAGCTTTACAATGTTCAATCTCCCATATGTCCTGATTAATGGTATTTGGGTCAATGAACCCAACGCCATAGCGTCCAGCTTTTTTCATTTCATACATCTTCATCCTACATATAATACCACAGAAAAAAAATATAGTGAGGATAATTACATGTAATTATTGACCAAAATTATCACTACATAACTAGCTTGAGACTTAAATTACAGAAAGAAATCACTTACAGACAATAGCAACTGACGATAGACTTGTCGAGTGCGTCTTGATTAAATAACTGAAATAGTTCTGGATACTCAATGGCCAGAGCTTTCTCATGGTAATAATGCTCATGCTTGACATTCACCATGAGGGACTCTCGATTGGAAATCTTGGTAATGTTCATGTACCATTGATGCAATTGATACATTCTCGTTGGGAGGTCCTTGACCTTATCTGGATGGACCAAAGGTTTGCGCCGGACATATTGCCATGCTATTTCTGATTCTTTAAGCGTAGGCATGGGCTCGATTTCGAGGAGTTGTCCAACAGAGATATTGAGCATTTGAGCCTGCATTATATGATCCTCTGTTATTACCACATCGCCATGTTGGGGAACGCTAACGGTTTGCCCACAATAATATTTGGCGCATGTACTACTCCTCTCATGTGTTGTTGGCACAACAAGCGGGGGGATCGCTTGCGCCGCCTGTTCTCCCAACTGGGGAACGGTTTTCCCGCATTTTTTGCCAGCTGCTTGTTGGCTCGAGCTTGAGCTCGCTTCCTTCTGTAGTCGTGCTCGATGTGCCTTCCTGATTTGGCGCTCATAGTCCGAGTCAACAGGCTTGGGAGCTGGTTCTCTAGCCATACGAATGAAGTGGTCAATTACTTTCTCAGGCACTTTCTCCTTTGGCGGCGGTGCCAGTTTCGGTCCAAAATGGGCGTTCACTTGGGCTTGCACTATGGCTGTGTTTTGCTCCTTAGTCATGTCGTAAGGCCTCCAAGGAAGAGGAGCGAGGCTTGGACCATATTTATATCGCTTGCCTTCGCCTGAACTACCTCGACTCGTACCGCTATGCACCAAAGCTGCGGGATGTCTCTTCTGCGATTGCTGAGACGGCGGAGACGGCTGACGTGGAGTTGGACCAGGAGAAGTGGCCTGACGATGTGTCGGACTTGAAGCAGGAGGTGTGGCCTGATACGGTGCCGGACTTACAACCGGAGAAGTGGCATGACGCTGTGCCGGGCTTGAAATCGGAGGAGTCAGCTCACGCGTTCGGGGACTTGGAGGAGGTGGCGGTCTTCGAGGAGGAGTCGTCTCACGCGTTCGTGGACTTGGAGGAGCGGGAGTCTGCTAACTCGGTGGCGGACTTCGAGGAGTCGGCAGACGACGCGGTGTCGGTGGACTTCGAAAGATTATGCAATCCTTTCTCCATAGGATGATACGATGTATGGCCTCTCCGAGTGTGCGCTCGTCTTCACCTCCATGAATGTCAAGCGTTAGCCCCGAATATGGGTCCACCACTTCATCAACCATGACACGAGCATATCCCTCTGGAAATGGGATGCAATGGTAGCTTGCTTCGGGGGTAACTGGAAAAGCAACGCCGTCCGCCACCTTCATGGATATGTTCTTCATTTTGGAGAGTAGCTCGCAGTCAGTGTTCTCTATGATGTCATCCACAGGGTATTTATCCAGCAGTGTGTCACCCGGGGCAGAACCAACGCTGCTTCTCGGCATGGATGGGACGGTGCTATCCAATGCTGGACGATCATCCGCTTGCTGCTGCCGCTGCTGAGACCCCCTTTCCTGGCTAAGTGAGTCGATCTGTTGTTGTTGCTGCTGGAATTTGAGTGCTAGGTCCGCGTGCCTTGCTTCTAGGCCTTGAAGGCGTTCTGCGTCCTGCTTCCTCTACTCCTCCTCCAGCTTCCTTTTCTTCTCCTCCTTCATCTTCCTTCTTGCACGGCTCCTGTAGTCCTCGTTCCATTCTGAAAAGCCCTCATACCAGGGAATAACGCCCATGCCTCGTGTTCTTCCCGGGTGTTCAGGATTTCCCAGGGCGCGCGTAAGCTCGTCGTTCTCTCTGTTGGGCGTGAACACCCCCCTTCGAGCTTCATCTATTGCATCATTTATCTTTTGTTCGGCTCCTTTTAGACTTGCCTTCCGCAAAACTCTGCCTGTCTTTGGGTCCAACGCTCCCCCATGCGCATAGAACCAAGTTCTGCACATGGGGGGCCAGTGCCGGGTAACCGGAGTGACTCCTGCATCCTCCATCTCTTGCTCAGACTTATCCCACTTAGGCAATGCCACCGCGTAGCCACCTGGAGTCTTCCTTTCATTAGCGAGGTAGTTGGCCCATACAGTTTTCTTGTGGGTGTTGAATGCAATTGCCATCTTCTTAAGAGCAGCGGCCTTGACTTTGTCCACGTCTGCTTTAGTGAAATGATCTGGTAGGGTGAAATGTTCCATCAAAGATTTCACCAGGTCTTCTTTGGCTCTGCCATCGACCCAAGTAACACCTGGACGTTTAGTCTTTGGCTCTTTCCATTCTTGAATGGAGATCAGGAGTTTGTCCTTCATAAGAACTCCGCACTAACGAGTCCACTTGTTCGCAATGTTCTTAGGCGTGAGGGGTTCGCCACTAGGTTTGATGGATTCGATGTGGTACTTTACACCATCCTTCAACAATCTGCCCGGGCCTCGCTTTGTCTTGCTGTCTGTAGAAGCAGATTTGCTCGATCCGGAGGGCTGAAAGAAGAAAGATCGATTCGTTAATATATCTTCAATAAAAAAACATGTGATGATCACCATGATGCATGCTTATATAAATATACCTCGCCGGTAGTGTTTGTTATTTGAAGATCAGCATTGTCTGTGTCATCACAAACATTGTCTGTGTCATAATCATAATCATAGTTCATGACTTCATCAGCCCGGTCGTCGAGATCGAATATCTTTTCATCACCCTCTCCGGTATTGTTAAGATATTGGGAGCCGTCATCTGCTTCATTCAGATCATCTAGCCCGTGAGGGCTGCGTATGATGTCGAACAATTCCTCTTCTCTCTCTCTGCCGGTATTGTCCGCCATAACTTTTACTTTACTAATAATACAGAAGAAATAAAAAACAATTTAGTATTCAAATTACAATGCATGGATGCAATTAATCAATAAGGAAAATCTGAATCTCGAATACATCCTCTCGAATATATAATCTCGAATACATCATCGTCTTAATATATATAATCTCGAATACATCGTCTCGAATACTATATATCGAATACATCACTGGCTAGGTACCTAATAAAGATTGAGTACTACAGAAGAATCTAGGGCGCCACTCGCGGTTCCTGGGGCGCGGACGGTGCACACCCAAAGAGAAGGAACCATCACATGATCATATCTCCGGTCATCTGCCCAAAGAACCCGCCAAGTAGTGGAGAACCTGACGTCGTCCATAGCAGCCATGTAGCGATGGACGTGCTCATCTTCCTCCCTGACACGGCGACGCACCACCTCCGGTGGGGCCGGCTGCCTCTGCACCGAATGTGGCCCATGCGAACGCCACCAAAGAAGATCAGGGTCGACGGCGGGACCCGAGGTCGGGTTCCTCACCAAGCGGCGCACCCCTCCAGGTAGCACCTCCCAGTGCCAGCCTGGCGGAGCCCAGTCCCGGACATGGGTCCCCTAAAGCATGGCGTCGTCGCGAACGGGTCGATGGCGAGGATACGGGCCGGGCATATCGTCGAGAACAAATACTATATGCCCGCAAAAAGTAACATTTTTTAAATGATTGGATTGTGATAACTAAAATTCTATATATATGCAAATTCTAACAATTTGACATTAATCTAATTCATCTAACTAAAACTAATTCTAAAATTTCATGATTATATAACTAACATTTCCATAACAATTCTAATATTTATATAACTAAAAAACAGAAAAATTGCTAACATTTCTATAAATATTTCTATAACTAAAAAACAGAAAACATTTATGACATTTCTATAAAACTAACATTTCTAATATTTATATAACTAAAAAACAGAATAATTTCTAACATTTCTATAACTAAAAAACAGAAAAATTTATAGCAAACAAACTAATGCGTGTAGTGTGTGTGTGTAGTGTGTGTGTGTGTGTGTGTAGTACTGTGTGTGTGTGGATATTGGCGGCCGGGGCGAGCTCACCGGCGAGGCGACGACGGGGCGGTGAAGAGGGGCGACGGGACGGGGCGGCGACGACGGGGCGACGGGACGGGGCGGCGAC